>NW_026694099.1:6950000-7052500 GCF_021218885.2 Marmota monax | reverse complement strand
CTTTATGTTCACAATGATTTGGAGAAAAAGCAGTTTCTTCCTGAATTTTTATACTGGTCACTCATGGCAACACTTTAAAAATAAAACTATTTTATTGCTATTTTCTTCATTGGTTATCTCTGTTTACACCATCAAAAATTCAACTACATACCAGGAATATCACAAATAAATAATGGAAGCCCAAGTGAAGAGTTCCCATTACTGAACTGTGTCTGATTGGAGTTTAGTCACTCATAATACAGTGGAAATATATAAATTTAAATCAGGAGAGGCCTGAAGAACATGAGATGTGTGTGTGTAATTTATAATTAAAGAAGTATTACTTTTTTCGAAATAGGTTAGAAAGTAGAGTCACAAAAACTACTTCTTTGTAAACTGCTACCTGAGAATTATACAAATTTCAATCCTTAGAACTTTTAGATATGACAGATATAATTAGGTGTAATAAGGAGGGACTGGGTGTCAGGTAGCAAAGTCACCTCTGCAACCACAAAGAAAATGTGTGTTGAATCTGAGATACCTTGTCCTAATTTTCATGTTAGGAATTAATCTGTAATGTATGAATGGATTTTTTTTCCATTCAACATACCAGGCAAAGATCTGAATAATGTTCGCATTTTGACACCCATATCAAACTGAAAACACCTCAATCAACTGTTGGATGGATTTGGCATAATTATTGATACACTTTGCAGGATTTAAAGAGTGAGGATTCAGTGCTCACATACCACATTTGAAACGAACACAACTTATCAAATGGAGTTCTGACATGTGTGACTTTTAGTATCATTTTGGAAGTGAAATAACCTGTCAGATTTTAAAATGTGTTAACAACTGGATGGTTAAGTGGCAGGGACGTGAAGAGAGGACGTGGGATTGGTTTGAGATCTTGTTCTGGAGCAGAGGCACTGACTGCCAGCCTAGAGGTAATCACAACAAAAGTTTTCCCCCAGGGGTTCTGAACAAAAATTCTATAGTAGAATAAATAAACTACCACACAGATTATCCTAACTAGCATCTGCAATCTTCCTTACAATAGCCATTTGTTGATGTCTTTCCAAATATATTAGAAGTGGCAGATGATTTATTTTGTTTTTGAAAAGTGCTTATAACCATTCATTCATTCAACAAATATTTAAGTTTCTACTATATGCCAGGCATTCTTTTCTAAGTACATTATCAAAGTCAAATAGTACAAAATGCCTAACATCCTTTTATTGGAGATGTCTTCACTTTAAATGGATTAAGGCAATTTACATAAAGGGCATACACACAGAAAAATCTACTCCTCTCAAGCTTTGTACAATTGTTCATCCTGATTAGTTTATCTTTGTTGCTTGACACATAGTAGGTGCTTTTAATATTGTGCACCATATATTACAATTCAGCTGAGTTTTTTATATGTGAAAAATTGTCTCACGAAAAAGAAATCTCTGGCCACTGCCACTGCTCAGTTGCATTAGTATCGTCATCTACAATTCTGGTCCCATAATTCTTATTTTTTTGTTCGATTTCAAAATGTTTTCCTTATTATTTTCATCGCTTTTCTTGTGAGAAACAAGGCAGAGAGGCAGTATTGGGCGGGGTGGGCAGGGTGGATCGGTGGTGTTGGGATAAGGCTCAATACTTACTTAGTTTTTAAACAATAACTTGATTTTGTGGTGTGTGTGGATGGTGGGTGTGTGTGTTATACTTTTGAACCTATTGGAGTGTATGAAAAGAGGAGATAGAAATTGCAACTCATCAAGGAAAAAATAATGGATTTAGTAGCAATGATACCTAGACTGGATGTAGTTTCTCTTTGTAGAACAGCAAGTCATTCTCAACACCCATATTGCTGGTCATCCAGGGGGCTGAGCCATGCCTCTGGGTGCCACAGCAAGAGATGAGGAAGTAGTGAAGTATTTAAGAAATATAAATGTGACCGAAAATTTCTTCTGAAGTAATTCACAGTCTGGATTTGGACTGCCACAGGACATTAATCTTATAATCCATAACCATTTCCTGTTTCTTAAAGAAAATTTGAAGAGTTTTGGCCATGCATCATGCTAAAAGATGATGTTCAAATCTGACCATAAAACACAAGGATTCCTTGATTCATAATTTCTTAGAAAACAGATAACAATTATTACATTTGGTTGATCTAAGGACTAAGGACTAAGAATAAGATTCCATTCCAAAGTGATCCCATTGACTTCTAAATTTCTATGTAATTTCTATCTCTATCTCTATCCATCTATATTCACTTATGAGATCTCTCTGTAGTTTGTATGTCTATCTATCTATCTTAAATTAGTGAATTTAAGATTCTTATTGCAAATAATATTATTTCAAGTGACTAGAATCTATTTATATGCATAGATCATTTCTGTTATCCAGAATGCAGATGTATTTTGTAAACATTTTTATCTTTGCCCAAGTTCTGTAGGGACTACAATGTGTAAAGATGAACTGGTCAGTTTATTATATTTGGACTAAACTCCTATTTTTTTAACCTCCATTCTTATATATTTTACTTCCAATTTTGCACCTCTTTCTATTCTGAGTAAGAATTTAATAAACAGAGTATCATAATTTTAAAAATACTTTAAAATTGTGATTCATCTTTCTAAGTTAGTATATAAACCCCAAACCTATTGAAATCAATTCCTTGATAATCAGTCCTAGGTTTTGTACTTAATTTAAAAAGGCATACATGGTTCTGCTCTCAGGAGACTACTGCTGGAGAGCCAAGTTGTCTTTCCTTTTCATGAATTTTTTTTTTCAAAAAGTCTTCATAATCCAGTTGTTTGAAAGGTTCTGTATAAATTTGGGATTTTGGATGTCTGGAGGTCAGGAAAGTTCACCCGATTTAGTGAGTTCCCATTTAGTTAACCTGGTCTAGCCTAAATTCCTGTTTCTAAAGCCACTCTGTCATGTGTGATCTTTTTAATGGTTCAGCCGGGTTAACAAACTCTATTTCCGCCTCGTGCATCCCATTCTATAGGAGAGGCCAAAGCTTTTCATTCAAACTCTGGAAAATTACCTCCTCTTTTGCAGGTGGTGCTGTAAACAGGGAAGAAGATTAGGGAGTATCCTAGGCCATGCCCTTCCCCAAGGTCCCTCCTCCTCTCTATGACAAAAGAATGATAGAAGAGGAGACTTAAAAAGTATTAGTGCAAGAGGATATGGTTCAGGACAGTGTAAGCAGGAAAAATGAAACAATAACAGGGAAAGTGAAATGAGGGACTCTTTGGAAAATACCATCAGAAAAATAGGCACAACCAAAAGAGAGATCCCAAGCTCTGTATACACGATTTGTTTGTTTTGCTTTTCACAAGGTGTTAGACACAAAAGTGCAAGTGAGTCAATTAGAGGTATTCCACATCTTAAAAGGAAAGAAAGAGGGGGAAACATGTCTTCTTCATGATCACCCCCTGTCTTCTTCATTTTGGTACAATGTCTCAGGAAAGGATTATGTCACAGTGACCTTACTTTTTATAACTGCACCATCTTTTCTTATATAAATATTAACTACATTTGGCTTTTGGGGTGTCACACAATTAGCAAATTAGTCGTTCACTAAGAGTATTCATCTAGGTTTTATAACACTTTCCCCACCTTAATTTTAGAATATTACATGCAAAGGGAAAAATTGCCTTCTTTTTATTGCACTCATTGAAATCCCTTCTCTTAATGCTAGGCTCTGGAGTTACAGTGGCAGTTACTTCTGTCATCAGAATATCAGCACTTTGAATGGAATTCTGAAAATTACAAAGATCACACAGGCATATGGAGGAATTGATCGCCCTCTCCATATGCTAAATGTACCCTCATTTGAAGCTTATGTATTTTAATATAGCCCTTTTTTTCAATTCAATTTATTGTATTTATCATGAGTATAAGATGGAAATTAGAAAATTCCTTCAAGGTTTTAGGTCTTTTATGTGCAATACTTATGAGAAAGAGGAGAACTTTTGCTGTTCTTTTATATGTGAAATTAGTGGATTGACCTAATGTCACAAGGAGTAAAACAAACTGTTCATTTGCACTTTTATGTACAAGTATGAAGCACGATATTGATTTCCTAAAGAATCCAAAGGTTCACTGGAGGGCTTTTAATTTCTATGTTTATAGTAACTTAATTTTATTTACTTCCAAAGTTAATATTGCTTGTATGACATTCAGAAAGGCCCAGAGGCTGTGCGGCATCTCTCTGGAACAGTTGAAAAATTTCCAAAGGATTATCATCCCTGTGATATTAATGAATGAATCTTCTGTTATTTAGAGCTAAAGTAAGGCCATTATTTTTTCAGTCCATTTCTTCTAGACTTCATGATTTTCTCATTGAAAAGAAAATGTATGTCCTCTCCAGCATATCCAAGAGGAGTTAGCAATGCTCTGCCAGATGTACACACCAACAATACCAGTGGGTAGGGGACACTCAAGAATGGCCCTGTACACCATTCCTGGAGATCTGGAAAGAGTGACTTGAACACAGTCTGGTCACTCTTTCCATATGCACATTAGCAGAGTTACACAATGGAGTATCACTGGTTGATTGTAGTGTTTAGCAATTGCAGTCACCATGCATTGGTATTGAGACCTTGAACAAGGACTTCCTCATGTAGAGGAGCTGGCACTGTATTAAATAGTCCTATAAATTCATGCATTTCCATCTGTTTCTCCAGATATGGGTGTTTCTTTACTCGTCAGCTCATTAATCCTGTACTTAGTATCACATTTAAGCCAAAACCTAATTATGAGTCCAAAACCAGAGCATAATATTGTGAAGACAGGGGCATATATGTCTCTTAATGTCCCAGTGATGGCTTTAAAGGTTTATAAAAGTGAAATAATTACTTTGAATATTATTGGTAAAATTATGAAAAGCATTTCTAGAATCCAAACACAATGGCATGTTAATTTCATAGTAAAATGTGGTCTTGCATCTGTAATTAATGTTATCTATCTCAATAGCTGTGGGTCATTATAAGTTTAATTCAATTATTCTTGATTAAATATAGTGAATCCATAGTAGGTATCCGTTAACATAATTTGTGGCAATTTACAGAGAAGAGACTTCTTAAAGATATATGGTAAGAAATACTTTAACACACTTATAGTAGCTTAGTTTCAAAACTTAAAAAAAAATCATAATTTACTTTGCTCTGGCAGTACACACACACACACACACCCTGTGGTTAGTTTATTCCCTGCTACTTTAACAATCAGTGACTGTTTTGGTGAAAGCCTAAAGCTTAATCCATTAAGAGCCATTCAGAACAAAACAAACAAACAAAGCTTTAACCACTTCAGTGACAACAGGGCAGAACCAACAAGCAGCTTTCTTAGAAAACCCTAGCAATTTTAGGATCAATAACCTCATACTAGATGCTACTAAGTGATGAAAGTTAGAGAATTTGTGCTTCCAGGGTTTAGAGAATAAAACAAAACACATAAGTGTCAGGGGAAGGATGATTTGATAAATTTAGTTTTAGAAATATCCTGTACTTAGTATCACATTTAAGCCAAAACCTAATTATGAGTCCAGAACCAGGGCTGACTTATGTTGTATCTGTAGTCAAGATGAAAAATAAGCTAATCCAAACATCGCCCTGGACTAAAAATTTTACCTATGTGCTCTAAGAGTTGAACTGCTAAAATATCTTTTAGTCTTGTTCAAAGTTCCACTATGTGGTGTGTGTGTGTGTGTGTGTGTGTGTGTTTGAAATTAAAATATATTTCTTTGAAAACAATCTTATCTATTATCTTTATATTAAAGTATTTAGGGTAGCTTTACAGTCCACTTAATTCAAGGCTACAGTTTGGACAGTAATACCAATAAGTACATTTATATATGAGAGGAGCAAAAACAAACATTTCTTCACAAGGTTAAAAGCCTGTTCATTTTCTTTTAGAAATATTCCTTTGTATATTATCTTTTGAGAAAAAAAAATCCATTAGCTTCTTTTATACATTCTCTAGTCTTAAATTGTACACCAGTACAGCAGAATATGTTTGATGGAGAAAATTTCCTGCAGTTCTATGTAATAAAAACGGCTCCTATATTCTTTGCATTCATTATATTTTCTTTTTCAGTTTCACAAAACAATTTTAAAATGCTCTCTCTCTCTCTCAAAGTTATAATTTTAAAAGTGCCTTTATATTTATACTTAATTATAAACTCAGTAATGAAATAAGAGTATTATTTATTATTTATCTCAAAATGTCAGCTGGCTAGACTTTACCCACAAATTATCTGGAGGCATTAAATTATATACCTTCATAGGTAGTCAACACTGTTGGGATTGCCTGTGGTATGTTTACACGCTAATTTGTTTACTGAACATTGTCTACTCATTTATGTTTTTGCTCTTATTTTTCTTTGTTAACAGATCCTCACTGAAGAGACATATTTAATATGAGGATTTTATAAAAAAAGAAACATCTTCATGCTTAAAAATAAGCGCCGGATAAAATGCAGAGTAATCTCTGTGCTGAAATGTCATCAGATAACATTGACCATTAATATTTTACAGACGAAAGAAGTAAATTACCCTGCAATATCATTAAAATGCATGATTTTTCCTGTGTCAGAAACGCTGTGCAGTTTTGTCTGGATTCATTAAGGCACTCGCTGTAGAAGTGCCTTGCCAACCGGAATGTGGGTGGCTATAATGGCAGCCTGTAGGTTTGTATGGAAAACAAGTATGGCACTGTGAAAAAATCCTTCTCTCACCCTACAGATACCTGTACGGAGAGCTTGGGAGACATTTCCATAGGCTCACTGTCAAGTGAGTGCTAAGGCCCCCATTCACTGGGAAGCAAAGGTAAGTCTGAAAAATGTATTGAAGGAAAAGAAAAGGGGTGGGGAGTGAGGTGGAATCACCTAGCACTGAAGCAGCCTCACCAAGTGACAGACACGTAGACAACTCTGATGCTGCCAGAACAGCACTCTGCGCAGCCCACCAGCAAGCAATTTGTCACAGCGACAAGAATATCCTCCGCAATTTGGCATCAGGGTCCTTGGACAGCCAACTGCGCCTGTACAGCACGAGACGTGCTATTCCGCAACCGGGAAGATGGGAACCAAGGTTCTCGTTATTATGTCCAAATGTGTTATTTTATGAAAAACATATCTTTTGTCATGATCAACATAGAGATAGAACAGTAGTAATTGATAATAACTGGGGGAAAAAAAGACAACAAATTGGAAAAAAAATACCTCCTTGTCTGTTTTTGAGGTACCCTGGGGGCTGAGACGATTTCAGGATGTTTGCTTGATATGTCTGGTATTTTATGGCACGCTCCCACAGTGTTTCATAGAAAGAATGAATCCATAGGTACAAGAATGAACTTGGAGAATTTTTGTAGTAATTTGCTTTTAGCAGAATATACTCTTTGCTTTGTTTTAGACTTCGACGTGTTTGTTTATGGTGTGTTGATTAATATATTGGCCGAGTGCAAATCCTTTCTACTGGTATGATTTGAAATAAGACAAAGAACTCAAGGTAAGTTGAGTTATAAATGTGCAAAGGAAAGACCCTTTACTCCTTGCATTGCTACCCTGGTAATCTATTATAAAAGTGCAGTAAAGGAGAGAAGCCAGAAGCATAGGATAAAGGTATCTGATAAATAAGCAAGTAGTGTTCCCTTGCCAATTACTTGGCATCTTACTTTGTAATTAATGCCACAGTAATGAAAAAAGTGGTAGGCAGAAAGATTGGGCCTTTTGTGCATTCTATACAGAACCAAACACTCATAAAAATCTAGCTCAAAGCTAGCCTAGTTTGGCTCTCTGCACAATCAAAACTTGCTAGAGAATTAGAACAATCCCATAGGGTGTGTGTGTGTGTGTGTGTGTGTGTGCGCGCACACACACCCACACTCCTGTTTGTGTGTGTGTGTGTGTGTTATAATGCGTTATAGAAGAGTGACATCGGGCAATTGTGGTATTGCTGTACCCATCAAACAGACAAGGGTGTCCTTCATTCCTCAGACATGATGGAATCATATACCCATTCTGCCAGGAGCCAACATGGTATCTATTATGTTGTTCACCAGTTGTCCTATGAAGCACTGTAGCTAACTGCTGCTTGATAGGTTCTAGTAACTGTGTTGCAATGCCTGGTATATTTATATTTGTGCTCTATACAAACTTTCAGGATATAATAAAAATACTTGAGTTAAATAATTATGAGAGTGATACTGTTAGTGGACATTTTAAAGAAGTACCAAATAATATAACTTAGGCAATTTTCATATTATTTGAAATATAGTACAAGTTTCAAAAACATCATGTTAATATTATAATGATATTTTATAAAAATATAAAGCAATTTTTTTTCTCTCTATTCACTTAAACTGGATGGCAGTAAGTGCCTTAGGGTTGTGAGAGTTGAGAATGAGATGTTTAATTGAAACACTGTGGAATTAGTGTTGAAGGTGGAGTGTGTTGACTAGCTAGGTACAAGGACAATGAAATGAAAAGGCCTAAGATTCATATCCTTTGAGGGATAAGGTACAAAGAAAAGGGAGAAAAAAGAAGTGTGTGCGGAGTGTTCAAGGATAGAGGGTACAAAATACAGTGGAGACCATAAAGAAAACTAACCCCTACTTTTCTAAGCTTTGCATGGGGTGTTTTCCTTGCAACTCCCATTAAAGTCAATGGGAATCATGCAGCTAAAACCCCGTGTAACTCTTTGACAATTTACTTCCTAGTGTCAAGAAAAGAGTACTACCTACTAAGGGCAATTTACTCATTTTAGTTTGTGCCTCCCATACAAAGATGGATTTGATAGCACATAGCAGGAGGAAAAGAGAGACTGCATTTAAGATTTTGTTATTGTAAAAAAAGTCATCATTGAAAAATGTCGCCTAAACTCTCACCTTGTTTAGCAACAACAATAAACAGAGAAAAGCAATCCAGCAAAAGAGTATGAAGAGAAGTGTAGACTTGATTACAAGAAAAATGGTGATTGCTAGTGTAAGGTTTTTCTCCCCCCCCATTTTAAATTCTTAAGCTCTGAACACAATCGCAGGATAATAAGAATACAGGAAGATTCTTAAGATTGCAAATTGAAGCTGCTGATTGCTTGCTTTTCCCATACACCTCAAGTTGTACATATGTAAATGCAGCAATGATATTCTTCCAAAATCTTTATTAATACAAATACAATAGAAGGAAGGCTACTAAAGATTCTTAGTTTTTGGTAGAAAAGTAGGTAAAATGATAAAGTTCTCTTCTGCTATAAGAAATAATTGAATATATGCATCATGCCCTCTTTATAATTTTTGAAATATGGAATGCACATATTAAGAATGCTATTTGCAAATGCTTTCATGAACTTTGAAGTCAGAAAATTAACACTGGCTTTCAAAGTGTTTATTTCTATTACTAGCCACTATAATTTTTTACTTTTAAATGAAAAGTTTTTATTTCAGTGCAGCACCACTTTATTGATATAATTCTTATAACCCCATAATAAGCTTATGTGGGTTGAAGAGAGGGCTCCTGTGTTTTCTGATTCTATTCTCTGTGATTTGTTTTGTCCTTCAGAGGGAAAGGAAGTAAGATCCTATATGTTTCTGCTTTTCATTGTGTGGATAGAGTACAGACAATCCACAGACAACTGCCTATGCAAATTTATTATTTAGCAACACAATTTCTCAGTTGTTACTGTTAAATGAGTGTTTCTCACCATGGACCTAGCTGTACTTTAGTGTAGGTGAGCATACTGCTGTGGCAGCCTTGGGACCATTGCAGTCTGATTGCACCAATTAACAAATCCTGAACTTTACCACCAGAACAAGACACTGCTACACATTTATGAATGTCTGGCTTTGAAAAATTAGAGTAATTATGTCACCAAAGCTACCATTGGTTTTCAGATAGACATTTTAATAATTTTGCAAGAGTAAAAACCTTTCTGAAAGTGCATTGATATTTTTATGGTGGAGATAATATGTAAGGATGAATACAGTGATTTTATATGTGAGAACATTTAAGAAAAGAGATATTGTAACTGAACAGAATTTAGATGTGTTTCTGGATTGAGTCCTCTACTATAAATTACATGTTGGAAGGTTTTGACTGTGTGAAAACTCCTGAAATCTGATTTTCCTGGAGAGAGGAATGAGAATTCATAGAATAATGAAAAGAATATAAAACTAATAAAAAATCATAGAAAAAGATAAATTTAAAATATGAAAATTCTATAAGTTTTAGCTTAAAAACTCACAGCAGGTTCATGTTCCTTCTTATATCCCAGACTGTTCGTTAGTGAGTAGATCACAGATCCTTAAGCAAATACATGTTGAAACATTTCCGTTCACAAATTAAACCTGAATTGAATTTAGCACACAAAGCTCTTTAGTTAGCAGTTACATTTTTCAAATTTTTTTTCTTCTAATTGAACATGGGTATGGCAAACAGTATTTTTATACCAGTAAGAATAAATTAGTATCAGAATTTAAGGCAAAAACAAAACCAAAAACACCAAAAACAGGAAAAGGGGAAAAGATGGAGTCAGATCTTGCAGTGGGAATGTTCTTCTCAATGTTGCAGAATTTTTTTCCCTCCATATTTCAGTGTCATCGTTTCATTTTGAATAAGAACTTGAATAATCATCAACATATTTCGTGGAACCAAAGATTTATATGGTTATGTATTCTAGATCTCTTATTTTAAGAATTATATTTTCATAATTTGAAAGAATTATATACTTTAACAGAAATTTAAAAATTAATCTTTTTATATCAGACTTTTTTTTTGCTAGGAATTTGTTATAAATCAGTGTTTTCCAGCATTGAGATTCAAGGCATTTTTAAATATTCATTTTCCCCCATATCTTCTTTCACATGGTTAAGAAATTATTATGACTTTGGCATGACATCTCTGCAGTCATTTTGCAGTATATGTAGTTGGGGAAAGCTTGAGAGAAATATATATTGCCTTCCAGTATTTCCAAACCACATGTTTAGTTTCAGAACAAGGGGTTTTACACACATAGAGACTGCATTATCTCTTAGCTTAATGAGAAGCATTTTGCATATATTTACTCTGCAACATTTTACCAGCCCCAAGGATGTTTTTTCTTGAACTGATTTTATCACCTGTATAGAAGAATTATACAAATGTTCTAACTAAGAAGGTCTAAGTCAGAAACTAAACAAAAAAGTATGTAGTCAAATTAGTGACTAATTATATTCATGAGGATGAGTTTGTATACACAAAATTTTTTCTCAGTGGCCACTTTTCTCTTTCCCTACCCTTATCTACATTTCTTCAAACTTGACACTTGAGTGGTCTTCTGCAACTCAAATATGTTTTGACAGCTAAAGTGTGGAGGGAGTTAATTGCTGGGTAAAGGCATAGTATTGTTCAAGATATTGATTCTCTGACTCCAGAGATCTTTGGGGTTTTCTGCATGGCAAATTTCTGATGTCCCACTTCAAAGATTCAAAGTCAGAACCCTTCTTTGCTACATCCAAGAAAAAGAAGTCACTGGACAGTAGGCTGATTGGTCTGGAGCTAAAGGTTACCCAATGGTTACATGCTTGCCTAGGACCCAAGCAAGGAAAGGGATTCTTCATAGAAGGCTAAGCTGTCTCTTCTCTTTGACATGGTTACACAACTTCTTTAGCACCAAGAGGACTCAAGCATGGGAATTGGAAGAGGAATAGGTGTTGTAAGATGGAATGGGTTCTTGAAATTTTTCAAAGATATCCTGAAACAGGAAAAACAACAACAATAACAACAAACAATTATTTCAAATACTAAGAAGGGTAAAGCTTAAAAATGGTGAAGCAGGACGAGAAATATTCTTTTTATGGATGGCAAATATATAGACCAAGGCAATGACTCAGGTGAAACACAATATAATTTTTCACAATTATTTAAGTGTGAAAGGCATATAATTTGTAGGTTCTTCAATGGTCTTTCGAATGGCAGTATAGGGCAATGGAAAAAAATGAAGATGTTTCTCTGGTATTTCAAATAACATGCTATATACATTTGAGTATGCCATTTAATAAGGGCTTTGTGTTTTTTCATTAGCTAAGAAAAAAATGGGTTTATTATATCCGAGGGATGGTAAGATGATGATTTTGTTACAACTATAGTTGTCAAAAATTCCCAGATAGATGCAACGTAAACAAGATCCTAGCACTAGTAACATAAGAAGTAATATAAGATTATTTCTGATATTTTTTTTTCATTTTTAAGCTCTTTGTCTCCAAAAGAGTATGTTGTATTTACTGTAATAATTTTACTCATTTACTCATTTGTTCACCCAAAATTATTTGTTGAGTCTTGACTAAAGTGCATGATTGTGCTTGCTATTGGTAACTCAGAGATCACTGAGATAAAGTATTGATTGTGTAATGAATGAAGAAATAAGCCACAGGTAAGGCTAGGATAAATATATGCCATCATGTTTATAAGATATTGGAGGAGTTACTGCTAACTTTGCCTCAGAGAGACAGGAAAGCCCCATACAGGAGATGATCACTGAACCAGATTGATGTTAAAGATGGGACCATTTCAACTTCTTGCCAATAGACTGAAGATTGATGCAATATGGCTCAGAGTTAATTTGTAGTTTTTAAGAAACACTTGCCTTTGAAATATTTATTCTTTCTTTTCTGGCTTCAAAAATATATATTATTGTGAAGTTCTCTTTCTACCAATTGGTTTTGCTAATGGCTTTTCTTTCTTGTCTTTTTTATATTACATAGGGAACAAAGAGGCTAACAGGAAATACTAAATACAAATGGGTAGCTAATGTCATGACTATTCTCCACTCATTTAGTACCTCTATTTTTTTTTGTTTGTTTTCATGAAAAAGAAAAGAAGAA
This sequence comes from Marmota monax, assembly GCF_021218885.2. NCBI lineage: Eukaryota > Metazoa > Chordata > Mammalia > Rodentia > Sciuridae > Marmota > Marmota monax. The sequence goes on along the minus strand of NW_026694099.1, from coordinate 7,039,660 downwards.
GTAAGTCAATGTAGTTATGAGAATTTTAGGAGATAACAGGAGAGAGACAGGCATACTAATAAGCCTAAGCTGGGAAATTTATTCTCAAATATTTGAGAAAATTCTAGAACTTTTCAACAGCCAAAGCATTTTTTTCCTGATATACAATGTGTTATATAATTAATCACTCTAATGGGTGTGAAAAATAAGCAGATAACAGGATGATTTGGTGCATAGAAAATATCTGAAACAAAATCAAAATCTAATGATCCAGGTCAGTGGTTGTCAAAGTGTAAGGTGGTTAAGAACTTCCTGAACAACCTGCTAAAATGTAGTAGGGCTGCATAGGGGGAATGAAATGTCATATTTTTTTAATAAATTTTCAAATGCTGCTGATACAGCTGGTTGATCACCCTTTGAGAATTTCTGATCCAGACCAGTGATTCTTGAATTTTATCTGTATGTGAGTCTCTTAGATCTTGATAAGTTGAAGATAATGATTTGGTTGGCTCTTGGGGTGGATGGGAGGATTTGCTTTTGAACAAGTTCAAGGATGAGGCTGATGCAGCTGATCTATAGCCACATTGTAAGAATCAAGGATTTAGTTGGTTTCCTCCTTATAAGCCCAAGGCATATGACAGGGCATATTGGTTTCATAAAATAGATACAATATGGGTATCAAATTCATTTCCTGACCAAATAAGATTATATCCTCACCAATGAGAGCTAATATAGAATTAATGTTTTCTATATATAATATGAGTAAATATTACTCCCCCATATAGGGAAGCATTTGTTGAGCTCTTATTCCCTGTATAAACTAACTAGTTACTGTCAGAAAATTGGGTGAACAGTGGGTTTCTTCTTTCACTTATCTTCTACAGTGTTAAAGTTCCAACTATGCTGGAACTTTAGACCAATACTACCCAGATTTGGCCATGTACAAAATTCATTATATTTCCCAATTCTGAAAATTATGTATAAATACAGAAGGCAAGACAGGATGGTTTAATATCCCAATGAAAAAAAGCAAAAAAGGATCTTAGAAATAAAGTGACTTAAAGAGTGTCATTTAGCCTTCTTGTTTAATATTTTTATTTAGTAAAACATGTTCTATTTATATAAAGCAAAAGGTTAAACTAAATCAGGTGAAGTGAGCTGGAAAATATTCTTAATTTTGATCAGATAACAGTCCCTAGTGGATTATGTGTGTGGGTGAGAAGGAGCCTTACTTGTATGTGTTGTCTATCTTCAACCCACATTTCCTCAGTTATTGATAATTCTCCACTCCTTCTCTACTGTGTAAACCTTTTTTTGTTTTAAGAAAAATAGAGAAGTGAAATTGCAATGATGATAATACATTAGAGGATTTGAAATAGAAGTTTCTAAGAGAATATTCAAATAAAAAGTACAAGAAGTAGGATCCTTAGCATATAGTTTGGCCAGCTTTGAATAATTTTAAGCATTCTTAGGATGCATGCATTTCTGTTCTAAGATCCTTCCATTAAACAAAGTTTCAAGTGATATACTGTTTAAATTCAGCAATTCAATATACAGTACTTCTTCTTTCCCTTCTCTCTTCTAATCCTCTTCCTCTTTCCCTGATCCTCTTCCTCTACTCTCTTTGTCTTCTATTATCTATAAATATAATGCACTCATTAAAAGAAACAAACCAACCAACCACTCAGAAACTCAAAATGGCTTTTCCATAGCTAGTGTCAATTTTCAGTTTATTCATTTGGTAGACTGGATCAAATACAGATAAACAATCATGGTAAGAAAAATACTCAAACCTTAGCCAAACAAATGTAAGAATAGTTAATATTATTAATGTGATTTTAATATTGCTGTTTGCCTAGTGTTTGTGGCATTTTGAATGATAAATTCTGAGGATAAATGATTACCTTTACAATTATAATCAATTCAGTTCTTTTTTCATTTCTGCTTCTTCCTACTCCCCAAAGGTATTATTTTCTAGTGCATTTACCCTGGTGGACTATTCTAAGAAAAAAATATTTGAAGGTTGTTTGACTTCTTGAAAATATCATACTTAGATCTTTAGCTAAAATCTATCCAAAAGAAATTATGAACAATATTTCATAATGTAGATATTTGGCCTAGAAGAGCCATGACTCTGAACTTGTTGGAAAAAAAATAACCCTTCCAAAAGTAATGGGCCCTCTTTACGGAAAATGCTTATGAAGCATATAGACAAAGAAACTGTGTATGCAAAGGAGTGCATATTCCCTGTCAATTGGAAGGAAGATAAGAAACTCTGGTCTTTGCAATAGAGGTAGAGTTAACCAAAATGCCATTTCCCCCCCTTCTGTCTTATATAGACATTGAAACCAGATGGATCAATAGACTGTTTTTCTAAATACATCATTTTGTTTTTATTGTGTAAACCTTTCCTTATAAATAAGCCTTTATACTGATTTGTAACATAGAAGCAAGTGGACATCTGGCTTCTGTGAAAAATATGATTCACTCATTTGCATTTTTAAATTCCATTCATTCCATTTTTAAATTGTTCACTTGTCCTCTTTGCTCTTTCTAAAAGCAACTCTTCTCAACTCTCTTTAATTCCAAATACTCAGAGTTTATGTTTTTTATAACTTGGAACATCATTCAATTAAAACTTTAAAATGAAAATCAATATTCAAGTCCCATAGATGAGGAAAACTGCAATATCTAAGTGAATCAGAAGTTAATTTAGGACCAACAAGAATTTGGGTAACAAAAAAATTAATTTACCTCTAGTACTTTATATTGGTCTTGGAATATTTTTCAGAAGCCATTTTTCAAACTTCAGAAGCAAATCCTAACAAATAATTCATTTCTTCATCATAGTGGTTATGAGATTTCTCCAAAAAAAGTATTTTAAGTATATAGAGTTATTTCTGTCATTAGTGATATGCTTTTAAAATTTGTGGGGAGGAAGATCTGTCACACTATTTTGCTGTTTATATATATATTGTCTGCAGTAATAGATTTTGTGAATAATAATTGAAGGTCTAAGAACTGGAAACCTCAAAGATTTAGTCATTAATTCCCAGGCCACATTCTTCTTCGTGTGTGGCAAATCTGGAATTTCTACAACATCAAACTCTCATAATTATCAAGAGCAGAAAAACTTGGAAATTCCATTCAAGTTTTAGTTAAGGTTTCTCACAGAACATTTTATTCTCCATCTTAAAATAATAGACTTATGTGGAACCATAGCACATTTAAATAGCTAAGCAGTCAAATTTAATCTGTTTGAATATTTTTTTACATCCAACTAGCTACATCCTGCAAAGGCACACGTATGTGTGTGGGCGAGTGAGTGAGTGAGTGTGTGTGTGTGTGTGTGTGTGTGTATGCAAATAAAAAGATTTCCTCCAACTGGCGAAACTAACATCAGGTAGCCATGAAAGGCAAAGGTGAGAGTCTGGGTGAAGCTATTTCACCATGATCTTCAGCTGTGAACTTTGGACGCAAGTTTAAAAACACACCACAAGAAACACTTTTCTAAAAATAACAGTTAACATGACTTTTACAGAGACTGACTTGGGGGATCAGGTAGCATGGCCAGGAAGGAAGTCAGATGTATCTATTCCCTTCATAGACATGAAGCAAGGGCATAAGTGAACCAGGTAGTCAAAGTTCTTAGGCTCTCAGTTTGTGTGCTCATTTATAACTCCTGTCTCACAATTGATGCTATTTAGAAAATAGTTAGATTAACATGCTAGATTGGAATTAGAAGTGAATTTGATTAAACTCACATGGGATTTCACAAAAGCCATCATACTAAGGTAACATTTCAATTCTGGCTTTGGTGTCTATAATTGGAGAGAAAAGAATTGAGTTAATGGTGTGGTTCAAAAAGCTGTGAAAAAATGAGAGCCTCCATCTTGAGATCAAAGAATTATAAAACTTTTATAAAACTTTTAAAATTATTAAACTTTTAAAGGATTTTATTGATTTTATTTATTTAAAGGATTTTATTTAGAATTATAGATGTACATCATGCCTGGACATAACTACACACTAGAGAAGTGGATTTTTATGAGTCACCTGTAGCATAATTAGACTAACATGATCTATTTGAGGTAAGCAAATCAGTTCCACTGATTATTTAAAAAAAAATGTCTCAACTCTTCTGTTTCAAGGAGGATCAAACTATTACCATCAGGATACTCAGTAGATCTATTGACTAATTGTTGCTAGTTACGTATATATGCATTACAGTTCAATATGGATGTCACACACTTCAATTTCTTGAAGAACAAGAAGCCGTCTACCTCTTGTTCCCACTGAGAGCTGTAAGAATTCAGCATTTAGGGAAAGAGCATAACCTCTCACTCTCTGAAGGAAATTTAACTGTCCTGCTGGTGAACAAGTAAAGGTATGAATGCCAATTAGCATGTCATTCAGGCTATCCACCTGATGTAATCAGAAGAATTGAAGAAGCTTTTTAAAAACAGTTCTGGAGAGAAATATGGACAGCCATTCACAGCATTCTTGTGTCTGGAACAAATATTCATAGAATTCTCCATAGAGGTAATGCTAAAAAACCAGTCCCTCAGGCTGACTAGAAGAGTCTGTGTTTGGTAGATTGGGGCAAAGCAGAAATTCTGTCTGAGTTGATAAGGTCACAAAATAAGTGTCCAATCAATCAATCAATCACACTCTTTCAGTAAAAATACAAGTGAGTTTTGGTCATAGTTTTTGGTTCACTGTGTCCGTCTTGTGAAATGGATAGTATCTTCCCCTATATACTTTGTAGACAGGTAGCAAGGACACAAGATGACAATTCCTTCTAAATATATATTTTGAAGCTTTAGGGAAAAATGTACAAGTATATAAAAATCTAAGACATAATAGTCTATGGTAATGTATAATGAATTTTATTTGAATTATTATTATGAACAGAAGTTCTTTTTTTTTACTTTGATACAGAGCTATTATTATTATTTTTACTTTCTGTATTATATTTTTTATTTTATGTAAATTTTTATTTATATATGACAGCAGAATGCATGGTAATTCTTATTGCATATATAGAGCACAATTTTTCATATCTCTGGTTGCATACATAATATATTCACACCAATTCATGTCTTTACACATGTACTTTGGATAGTAATGATCATCACATTCCACCATCATGAATAACCCCATGCCCTCTCCCTTTCCCTCCAACCCCTCTGCCCTATCTATAGTTCATCTGTTTCTCCCATGCTCGACCTCCCTATCCCACTATGAAATCAGCCTCCTTATATCAAATAAAACATTTGGCATTTATTTTTTTGGGATTGGCTAACTTCACTTAGCATGTAAAACCAAAGACTAAAGTCTCAAAAAAATCAGTATAGAACCCACAACTATAAAATAATTTTTTGATTAGTATTGCAATTCAGTGAAGATGAAGTTAAAACTTTTCCTCTAAACTATATCTTTATTTTCCATATAATTTATTTGTATTAATTAAAATTTTCTCTGGGAAAAAAACAAATTTCAAAATGCACAAATGAGAGCATGCATAAAATACAATATTTTGACAAAGTGGATGTATCTGTGTACTCCAATGATATCAATAAGATAGCTCATTATTAGCATATAAGTAATTCTTATTTATCCCTATAAATCATTGATTTTTCATTGCTGTAGAATATTTCATCCCATGAATAAATCAAAATTCATTTATCCCTACTTTGGAAGGATGAATTGTTTCTGACTATTTGCTACTATAGATATTTTAAAATGTGTTTTGGACAAATGAGTACACATTTCTGTTAAATATACAGAGGAGTGGAAGTGAGAGGCAATAAATTATACCTATGTTCATCTCAGGTAGATTTTACGAATTTTTTTCAGTAGTTGTACAGTTTAATGCTTGAGTGGTGTCTCATATTGCTTTAGATCCTCACTAGGGTTTGCTGTTGTCACTCTTGGGGTAATTTTGTTTTTTATATGACTAACCTTATTTTAATATTGATTTACCCTCCTCTGGCAGCTAATGAAGTTTGGGCACTTTTCTGGCTTATTGGCCACTGGATATGTCAGCTCTTGTGAAGTGTCTGATCAGGATCTTTGGGGTTGTATAATACTTGGTGTATGCAGGATATGTGTCTTTTTGTGAAATATATGTTGTGACTATTTTTTTTTTTTGTCTACGTCTTGCCTTTTCCCTTTCTTAGTAGTGCTTTGGATAAACATAAAGTTTAATTTTAATGTAGTCTTTGTGGTTAGTGCATTTTATGTTCTGCTAAAGATGACTTTACTTACCATAAAGTTAGTTTTACATTTACAAAGCACCTGCATTTATTTTTGTGTATGCCATAAAGTGGGAGTCAATTATAATTTTATCCTTATCTGTAACCAGTTGGCTCAGTACTTTTAATTAAGAAGGCAGTTCTTTCAACATTATATTGCAATGTCATTTTGTCATAAACCAAGTGACTATATTTGTGTTGATTTTTCTTTAACTCTTCTTTAATCTTCTTTATATAACACACTATCTTAATTACTATACTTTATATTGAGTCTTGATTTCTGGTAATGTAAATCTTTTGATTTTATTCTTCTTCAAAATGATCTTGGTTATTCTTATTCCTTTGCATTTACATATGGATTTTAAAATTATCTTGCTGACTTCCATATTTAAAAATATCTGTGAGAATTTTGATTGAATCTATATATTGTTTGGAGGAGAAATGCTATCTTTTCAACATTATACTATGTTTATAAACATGGTAAATCCTTTCACTTGCAGTTTTTATAGTCTTTCTTTCTATCAATAATGTTTTTCCGTTTTACACATAGAGGTTTTCCACATATTTTGTGTATCTTCTCTTTGTATTTGGTGCTTTTTTTTAATGCTGTTGCAAATTGTATTTGTATTTATTTATTTATTTATTTTGGTACTGGGGATTAAACTCAGAAGCACTTGAACACTGAGCCACACCCTCAGCCCTATTTTGTATTTTATTTAGAGACAGGGTCTCACTGAGTTGCTTAGTGCCTCTCCATTGCTGAGTCTGGCTTTGAACTCACAATTCTCCTGTCTCAGCTTCTGAAGTCCTGGGATCACAGGTATGAGCCCCCATGCATGGCTGTATCTGTATTGTTAAAATTTCATTTTCTAATTGTGTCTTGTGGTATGCAGGAATACAACTGAATTTTTATATTGACCATTTACCTGGCTCACTTGGTAAAATTCATTTATAAGCCATAAATATTTTACTGTACACACCTTTGGGTTTTTATATCAAGAGAGTTACATTATCTACAAATAATGTCATTTTTCTCTCTAATCCTTATGTCTTTTATTCATTTTTCTTGCTTATTATGCTGGCTAGATGTTGAACAGAAGAGACATTGTTTTCCTAATATTATGGAGCAAAGATTTCATGTTTGATAATAATTATGATAGTTGCTGTAGGTTTTTATGTAGATACCTACTAATAGATTAAGAAAAAAATATCCATTTATTGAAGTGTATTGATTTAAAAATTGATTTCTAATCTAATAGCAATGAGGTCAAAGAATGCATCATAATTTAAAATCTCTTAAATTTGTTGCATATTACTGATTGTGGAGGCACTGACCTTTAATCCTAGTGACTCTAGAGGCTGAGGCAGGAGGACTACAGTTCAAGGCCAGCTTCAGCAAGTTAGGAAGGCCCTGTACTAAAATAAAAAATAATAAAAAGGACTGGGATTTTCCTTGGTGGTAAAATGCCCTTGGATTAATCCCTACTACATTAAATAAATAAATAAATATTGTTGAGCCTATACCCATGTTGATTTAAATACAGTCTGTTCAGTACGTTGTATTCTATGTGCACTTGAAATAATACAAATTCTGTCACTTTTGAAGGCAGTGTTCTAAATAAATCAGATTATGAATGTTAATTTCCTTGCAAAACTTTCTATACGCTTACTGATATTTTGTCTAATTATTCAAAATATCATTGTCAAAATATTATTATGTACTACTTAAAAGGTCTCTAGTATTATTACTGAGAGAAGTATGATAAAATATTTTGCTGTGACTGCTGATGTGTGCATTTCCCTTCTCTTTTTGTCAGTTTTCCTTTGCTTCATATATATTGAAGCAAAGTTACCACATGGATATAAAATTAAAGTTGGTAAGTTTTCCTGATGTACTAGACCTTTTATCCTTAGAAAATCTTTTCTTTACCTCTAGTAGAGGTACTTGCCTGCATATTTCGTTTTCTGTTACTATAGCTACATCAGTTTTACTTTGAGTGGTATTGACAAGATACATGTTTATACTTTCAACTTCTCTGTAATCTGTAAAGGGCATGTGGGTATTTTGATGGCCTATGATTTGGTTGAACTTTTTTTTTTTTTAATCATTTCACATCTTTGTTTTATAATGGTTTATTTTAGTCCATCTGCAAGTAATGCAATTGCTGATACATTTGAGTTTATATTGACTCTCTACTCTTTATTTGCTATTTATTCCAACTGTTCAACATTAGTTAATTTTCTTTATTTCGTTATTTTGCACTAATAAAATATTTTCATTAATCTACCTATTCTGCCCCTGGATAGTCTGATAATTATACTTCACAATGTCTTTTTTTAAATTACCCCAATACATTTATTATGTAGAAAATGTAAGATGTCTAGAATACTATATCTTAATTTACCCATTGATTTCTTTTTGTATTATTGTTGCAACATGTATTCTAATATAAATATATATAAAAACAAAATATATTATTTCTCTGTGGATTTTATATATTTAGGTGCACACACATTTATTTTTGTCATTTCTCTTACTCTGAGTTTTTTCTATTTGCTTCTGAGTTAATTTTTATTCTCCTCAAATAAATCTTTCACTATTTCATAAAATTGGTCTGTTGCTAATGACTAATCTCAGTTTTTAAAATTCTAATTTATATTCATTTCTGAAGGATACATGATCTGGGTATAAAATTCTAATTTAGTAGGGTTTGTTGTTGTTTGTTATCTTCTTTCTTTTCATCAATTTAAAGATAATGATTCTGGCTACCATTGTTTCTTTCACTTCTTTGAAAGCAATGATTTCTTCATCTTATGGGTGGTCTTAAACTTTTTCTCTTTTTTATAGTTTTAGCTTATGCTATGATGAAGAATCTTTTGTGATTTTCTTTTATAGTTTTCTTTATATTTATCCTTCTTCAGGTCATAGGATATCCTGGATTGTCCTTTCAGTTTTCTTCAGCACTGATTAAGTTTTTTGCTAATAATTTCTGCAATATCACACTTGTTATAATCTTCCTATACTTTCTTTTCTGAACTCAAATAGCATAAGTGTTAGACTTTTTTTAAATTATAAGTCACATATATCCCATGTTTTTATCTGAACTTCCCATGTATCTTATTTTCCATGCCTTGTTCCAGACACTTAATCTGATCTTTCAGCTTTGTGAGCCCTTATTTAAACTCTTTCCAAACCACCTTTAAGCTTACTTTTTGAAATCTTGAGTTCATTATGCTACAATTTTATATGTACAATTTGTTTTTGATTATTTTTATATGTTCCAGTAGTGTGGTAAAATTCTCAACTTGATTAGCTTCTTACATATTGATCAATGTATGTCAAATTCCATTTGTGCAACTTCTGAACTTTCTTTTATTGTCTGCTTATTACTTCAATATTCTTTCTTCAATAAAACTAATATTTTTATTGAATACTAGATATTGAGTTTGATTATAAGAACCTATCTGTTACTTCATTCTAGTCATCTCATCCTTTGGCAGTCATCAAAAGGGAAGAACATCTTAGTGTAATGATGTACTGAGCTGACCAGAAGCTGGTGTTATATCTTTGTAAAGTTCGTCTTACATTTATTTAGCTCTTTGCAAAATTTAGCTTTCCGGGTTTCCCAACTGAGATTTTCTCTAGGACTATAAAACACCAACATCCTGTCCTGCCTTATATCTTCTTTCTGCCTGATTTCTTAACTTACTACTCAATACAGATTGCTTGGTAACTTCCTCATAGAGAAAAGTGGTACTACTCCTTTCTTTTTTCTTTAGTTTTATAGACCTGTCAAATTTCTCTCTCTTTTGGTAGCACAAAACTCAATTTTTGCCTTCTGAAACTTCTCTGCCCCTTAGCAGCTGGCCTACATTTGCCTTCTCATCTTGTTGACCTTAATCAAGAATTGGCATTTGCAAGAAGGGAAAAGACAGTATTAAAAACTGTTTTTGCTTTAATCAGCTCCTTTTTTTTTCTATGAGCTTCCCTTCAAGCTCTGATTGCTTCAGTTGCTTTCAATGACTTCCTACTGACATCTTTGACTATTGTCCAGTTTTTCCTAATTGTTCTTAACGGTAGCTTTGCTCTGCTATGTGTTGCTCCATTTTATTTAAAAGTGGCAATAGCTTCCTGTGTTTTTTGCCGGGGTGGTGATTAAATTAGACAATATTTAGTGATATTTCATATGTTAATGGTTTGTTTTAAAATAAATAGCTCAGGCTGAAACAGGAGGATGGCAAGTTCAAGGGCAGCTCCAGCAATTTAGTAAGGCTCTAGGCAACGAAGTGAGACCCTGTCTCAAAATAAAAACTAAAAAAGGGCTATGAAAGTGGCTCAATGATAAATTGCCCATGAATATATCCCCAGTACAAAAAAATAAAATGAAATAAAGTAAAGTAAATCACTCAAAACTTTCAGTTCCCTTGTATCACAAGGGAACCAACTTATAACCTTCAGAACATCCTCTCTTGAGCAATTATACTGTGAAATTGTATTCAGATATTCTGCTATTATCATTTAAATTATATGTATTATATAGTTATATTTTAATATATTATTAAGTTATAAGTTTAGTATGTGGCATTTTGTTATAATGTTAAAAAAATAGAAGGGAAAAAATACCACAGGTTATAATAATGTTCTTGGTTCTTAGGGTAAAACCTTATATGAGTGCTTAAAATAGAATCTCAATAATTAAATTATCTTGGATGAATAAAGGATATATATTCAGCAATATAATATAATGAACAGTGAGCCTTGTTAGAATGAGTATTTAGAATCATAGTTCTAACTGTGGGTTAAGAAATTACATAAACAATATGCATACTATATACAAAATATTTCACAAGTGAGGTCAGCCTTAAAATTCCTTACTCAAGCGCCAGATGTTAAGTAGATACTGTGTTAGATGAAGTATTTTTGGATTTTTATATTCAGCACCTAGTTTCTCTTGACATTACACAGTCACTGTTTACAAGAAAAAAACCCATTTTAGGTATTTGATCAAAATTAGGGGTTGGCCTTTCCTGTATGTCTTAGTACCTTCATTCTCAGCAAGCTTTAATTCCATGTTTTCCTCTCATTCCCATTCTCCCACATAATCTTGCTTGAAGTGTATCCCATTTTGTTAGACTCACATTGTGAAATAGCTGATCTGATAAACTGATATAAGATGCATGTTTCAAGAGGAATGCTTTAAACAAGGCTTAATCAAAATAGTCTCAAATAAAATAATCTAATGGTATTATGGTATATATATATATATATATATATATATATATATATATATATATATACATTTTTTTAAAGGAAACATTACTTTTTTCATTAATCATTTGCATGAGCCTTTAAATTATACCTTTCTCATTATAAATATATAGATTTGAATGAATTCTAAAGAAGTTTTTTTCCTCTTAAATCAATTCCAATGTGGGAGATATGTTATAACAATTGTCATAGTAATTAGGATATTCTTATGCTTTGAAGGTTTTCTTTTACCCAAGGTAGCATCTGGTTTTCTTTATTTTGTCAATTGCAATTTCCCAGTTTCAGGACATTTTAACATTTCCCTTCAAATTAAGGTCTTATGAGTGTCTGCCAGGTTTCATGGTTCACAAGCATAATACTATTGGATGTTTTTATTGGGAATTATAAGTTTTTATTTTAAAGTACAGGTTTTTAGGAGGGATTTATTTTTAAATCTATGAAAGAAATGATCCAATTCATTCATATCTATAAATCATTTTATTAACATCTATTCTACAAAGATACATTTGTTTCAATGGTATTGAAAGATGCATTAGAAAACAAACAGTACATGTATTGTTATTTGTATCTAAAAACAACTTTGAAGATATTTTACATGTTCCAGAATAAAACCATAAAAAGATAAGTGAAAGAATTATTAGATCATTCATGGACTTTATCCTCAAAATATATGGTCCTGATATCCTAAGTGTTATAGGCAGATTATTTCTTCTACATAAATTAACAACCACAGAGTGGTATCACTGTGGTTACTATTATTTTTTTTATCTGTCATTAAACACCATGATACTAAATTATGGTATCTAAATGGTATTAATATAAAAATGTCATAACTTCAAAACATTGAAAATCCTTGGTCTAGCTGTTATAACACCATGCCCGTGAAATATAACTTTATGCCTCTTTTACACTGCACTTATGTTTAAATTTAATGCCAACATTTCATTGCTAAGAAACATGTTAAGTGAGGATAGAGACACCATATTTATTGAAGGGCACATCTACATTGGCAGGTGTTTTCTGACTTAAACATTTGTTTCAGATAATATTTTATTCAGGAGCATCTTATCAGCCAAAATGTTTTCTCTTTTTTTTTCCAGTTTTGAAAATTCCAGTTTCCTCACTACATATTCTAAGCTGGAAATGTTTGAGAGGGAATATTCTTTTCCTTTGGTCCCAAATGCTTCAAGACTCTATTGACAGAGAATATTTCAGCTCTTCAGGCAATGAACTTTGTTTTCCAAATGTTATCTCTTTACAAGTAGGCTTCTATATAGAATCTTCTTATTTGGAAACAATTGAAAGGGTATGTAAGTTTACAGGTCAAGGTTAAGGGACCTTACAAGCAAGAACTAGAATATGCTACTTATTAAGACCATTTTCATATTACTTTCAGAAAGACAAATGATTGAGGTTCTCAAAGAAACTGCCTGCTGACAATGTCAGGAATTAACACACTTAATTTTAAATCTGTGCAATTTGACCTTAATTTTTTTTTTTTGTGAACAAAAGTTACACTTTTCACTAATTTGCATTGCTGCTACTTTCATTTTAAATTGGAATTTTTTTATCACCATCCATCTGTAAGATACCTCCTGTTACTAATTTCTGACGTGGATCCTCTCATTAATATGAGATTCACAATTGCATAGATTAAAAGTTATCTGATTATATCTGGCTCATCCCATGTTTTATCATTCTGTTCCTATATTTGATAGATAGTGATTTAACTGTGACAATGTTAGTATATAAAGATACCGAGTCAGATAGTAACTCTTGGAAGAGTAAATTTTAATATATCTGATGACAGTTTTCTTTTACAGGGCTTAACATTACTAGGCGAAGTTTTCTTTTTAGCTATCTTAATAAAGTAGGAAATATAAACTTTGTATTTTTTAAATTTTATAGATAGTAAGGATTTATATGTAAATAGAGTTGAATAAGAATTTAAATGGTTTTCTAATTAAATATTATGCATGCCTAAGTAAAACAATTTTCTTCTTTTCTTTTTATGATTAATTAGTTTGAAAGCTCTTTAAGCAAAAGAAATTTCTGTTACTGATAACAACCTTTGTAAGCACAGGAAACAACATAAAAAAAACATTGAAGACTGAAGACCAAAGGGTGGAGTTGCTGAGAATTAAGAATCCTCTGAAATACATTTTACACAGAAAATCTTAATACTCTTAATTGGTTGTTTAGATCAAGGACAACTAAACAAAACTTCTCAACAAAACACAGGATTGAACTTCAGGGGTCTGTAAGAACTACATTTGAAAGCACCAACAGAGACATCAAGAATTCTCTTTATAATTCCTGATTTACTTTTGTAACTGAGTTGACCAGTGCTAAATTTTGAGTCTACTTGGAAACTCTTAACAACTCTTCCTTCATTTGCTTCAGAATAGAGCATTGTTAGCTGTTAAGTTCCCATCTTTAATACCAAAGATCATATTCAGAATGATTCAAGGGCTCTTGCTGCTGCTGTCTGGTTTCCATAATTACAACAAACTCTATATAGGGTTGTACACAGCTAGTAGTCTCTTCTTCCCCTAGTCTGTTCCAATTTTGGCATTTCTTCCTTGACCAATCAAACATGTTAACTCTGAGGAGAGACATGCACATTGATTAGTGCTTCCTAGACATGGTACCTTTATTTTCTCTTTGGAATAATAAAGATGGCACTCTCTGCTTTCTAAAGTGGTTGGCACAGTGAAAGGGAAAGACATTTTTGTGAAAGTACTTAGCATAGTGCCTAGTCCCTAGAAGGTGTTAATAAATATTGGTTCATTTCTTATTTATTTTCTTTCTCCGAAAAACCTACCTGGCATGATGAGAATTCTTAATGCTCTTGGTAAGAAAAGCTTTGGGGGCAAATGTGTGTCTAGCAGTCCTTAACCATTCCATGTAGGTGAACACCTAACCTTTTTAGACTCCTCCATGTTGTCATACCACCTTAAACTCATCTGTCCTTATGCTGCTCCAAAATTTCTTGCTGTCTGACTTAGTTGAAATTTGAATAATCAGAAACCATAATGTTTTCTTAACAGCACACCAAATGCATCATAGAAGAACAGGAAAAAAAAAAGAAAAGAAAAGGTAGCCTGACAACCCAGATAATTACTGAAATGACCATGGAAAAGTGAAAAGAACTCTTTTCAAAATGGTGAGTTCTATTTGCCCTTTTCTGTTTTTGAGTTGGATGTGCTAGTAGGGTCTCTTAACCTTTTATTACTCAATTTTAGTATCAGAGTATTGAACTAGACCAAGTTCAAAGATTTCTCTAGAGCACTGGTACTATGAGATACTCTAAGAAAAATGAGTCAAGCTCATTTTAGAACTGTTATGACTTGCTACTCATGTGCCCAATCTTGGATCACATTAATCGAGTCTCTTGGAATTCCTGGGAAATAAAACTTACTTACAATTATCTATTTGGTGCCCTCCCACTCACAAGTTATTACTTTTTAAAATTCATTCTCAAAAACACTGGACTATTCCATCTTCAAACAATGCAAACTTTAAGAAAATGGCCATTCTTGATTTCTCAAATTTTTTCTTGAACCTATTTTCCTAAAGAAGGTATCATTTTCCTGGCCTTATTGACTTATTTAGAGTCACAGTGACATTCATTATTATTGGCAGTTGGAAAGAGTGTGGAGAGTGAAGGCAGCCTGTCATCCTAGAACACCTTTTTCTTTTTACCAAATCTTGAAATATGAGACATGTGATTACTAAAAGGTTATTGCTACTTCTCACATTTAACAATGCTTTTTTTTTCTCTTTGTGGATTAATTGTACATTTTTTTTTTCAGTCAACATTAAATTAAATTAATATAAATTTCTAATGAACTCCTATTCCATGTCTTCTAATGCACTGTGCAGGAATGTCTGCCTTTCCTCTCGCTCTTTTGTGGCTGTATTTGCCAAACTTGGGACATCAAGCAGAGGTTTAGAAAGGTTAAATGTTGTAGTCTTTGGTTCATAACATGGTAAAGAGTCCAAGACCAAATTATGCTCTGGAACATAATTAGAGGCCAAGTGACAGAGGGATTCTTGACCTTTCTGTGCCACAAACATCACAGGCCATTTGCCTTCTCTGTTTCCCATTTCCTATTGTGACAAATGGCATATAACTAAATCCTAGAATTTCTCAGTTTCTTTTACATTCTAATCATCCAAAGAATTCTTCAGCTAGTTAATAATTCCTTTTCATCATAATAGAAGCCTTAGAGCATAATTTCGATCACAGTTAAGCATAGTTAAGTCATGCAGAGTTAATTAATAGGCATTTTATGTTTTGTATGTCAAGTATTTTTGTAGGATGAGCCCTGGAATAGGTGTCACAGACATTGCTGTGAGGGTATGCATGTGCCCAGGTTAGGAAGAAATAAATGAGGACTAGGTAAAAAGGGAAAAAATTTGAGAATGTGAGGGGAGATTACTCTAGCTGACAGAGTAGTGTTTCTTTAGAGAGGAGACAACAATTTACATTGTGATTGAAAGAGGTTATGTCAAGTGCTGAGCTGAAGGAATGTGTGAAGTGTACCTGGTGATGAAAGGTGGGAGTTTGGTCTTGAATGTGTCTGGTGGGAATGGAGCAATGGCTGGGGCATGTTTTCAGTCTAAGTGACAGAGGGCAGGTAAATGTAGTTTTTACTATTTCTTCATCGTGAGGATTAATAGTATATAAGTGCCAACTGATGGAAAAGCAGATTTAGGTTCAATATTGAATTTCAGAGGGGTTATCAAAATAAATACTGCATTATTCCACCAGAAAGTCTTAGTAAACAAATAGAGTACTTTATTTCTTTAAAAAAATTTAAAGCCTTGCTTGTTAAATATTAAACTTGACATTTTGATTAGCATGACTGTCAAAATGTTCTCTGTCTTAGGGGTAATTAAACATTATGTGAGAGCATATCCCATTTTCCAGCATAGCTTTTTGATCAATTGTACAGAAATATCACATATAGGAAACATATATAATTTGTTGATATACAAGTCAGAAAATTACACTAATGGTTTTAATTTACATTCAACCCTAGCCTTCTATTTTACAGGAAGAAAATTTGTGCTTCCTTTAATTGCACAAGCAATTAGGCATTTACACTCTAAAAATTAAGAGAAAATGGCTAATTGTGTATGCAACATCTGTGCCCACAACTAACAGTGGCTACAAACAATCCTGCCACCAAAATTCAAGCCAGGGATAAAAAGGCGGCCCCGAGTCATTGCCCTTTTTGAAGCTTGGAACATGCTTTGCTCATAACTTCAGTGGCTTTGAAAGTTCTATTTCTGACAGACGTAAGCATTAGCCTGTAGTGCTCCTTACAGTCTGAAGTACAAATTATTATCATTTAAATAAAGTGGAAATGGTGACAAATTCTGAACAATTTTATTATAAGATATATTATATTTGAAAATTTTCTCTGAAGTATTTTAGACCAATCATGTTGGAAACTTATGTTAATATGAGTGCCTGATTTTTTTAAAGTTACATTTCATGCTCTTAAAGCCCACCCAGAATTTGTCTCTAGTCATTTTACACCACCTCAAATGACACTCTCATATTTACAGCCCCCAAAGTACCACAGGAATTAACTAAATATGTCACATTCACAAAAATTGCTGTAGAAATGAACAAAGGATGAGTTTGTGTCTTTCCACTTAACATGTTTATTTTGTTTATATGCCATTAAATTTATCTTGCATTTTTCTCACCACAGTAAGTAAAATATGCTTTCTGTGTTTAATGTCTACCTTTCAAAGTAGAGTTTGGAAGTAAACAGTGTCCATTTACTAATTAATGTCTCCATTTGTTGTCTCCAAATAAGAGAGAAAGATTTTTGAATACCCTTCCCCAACCTAAATGCCCTTTTAAAATTCAGAGATTTAAAAAACAATCTCTAATAACAGCTGTTAAACACAAAAATCTATGAGATTAAATTTGTTATAAGTACATACTGAAAAAAAAAAAACTCTCTTCTTTTGCAAGAGTGAGTTAGAAGCCCAGAAGAGTGTAGTCAAGCTTAGCCAACAAACTCGTAATTCTACTTTACTCTCTCAGTCTGATATTCTAGCCATTATTTTTGTTGTTTTTCAAAAAATCTAACTACCCTTGCACTTATGTCATAAAAATTCTGCCTTTTTTCCCTTTTTTAATATTTGTATTCAAGACAAACAACAGGAGGTTGAAATCAGGCCATTTAAAAGAAACATCTGCTGACATTTATTCATATGCTACATGTTCCACTTTCATCATTGAATGTAATGATAAACACACATTCCAGTCAATAATGGCAATTCCCAGCCAAGCTTTACAAATGGTCTCTTTAACACCTAAATTGACAGCTCGGGAGATTTTGAGATAGAAGCTAAATATGGTACATTTGGACACTGTTTGCCTAAGTCTAGGATGTCTTGGAGACTTTAATAAGCAGACATACATTATCAAATAGAAGAAAGTCTTGACTGTGCAGGTATTGGAGCAGTGAAGTTTGACACTCGTTGAGCAGATTAAATGCAGAAAAAAAAAAAAAGAAAAATCCTTAAAAACAAATGGCCTCTTCTAAGAGTATAGTAAAATAAAGATCTGGCCCACAGTATGTGTAGAATAGTTTCATTTAAGAGTAAAAACTAATTGCAAATTGTTTAAATTATAGAATTTAACTCTGGCATGCTAAAAAGTTGAATATTTATTTTGCTTCCCAAGTTAATTAAAATAAACCCTTCTCCGAGTTTAAATTATTGTTAGAACATTTTGATAAAATATTAAATGTGTTTCACTTATTGCTTGTAATGAGTAATTATGCCAACTTTTAATGTGCTAAGGATTTCTTTCAAGAATATGCCATAAGTTTTGATTCAGATTCCTAATTTTTCCTTAGAAAGTGGTATATCAGATAAGTCAACTAACAACACTCAAGGTAGCCATTAAAGATCTCATGAAGGATTGAAATTAGCTTTGATCTTTCCTGTGAGGACATGTAAACACATACTCCTCAGAGACATTAAGGATCCCATTTTATGTGTATCTTTTATGCATATTCCTTTACATTTTGGTTCAGATTGATTAACCTTATAACTGAATCATACACTGTGTTCCAGCCAAGCAGAAAAATCACTGCTTTGCCCAGCTTCGTCCTGGGTGAAGAGTTTTTCTTTTCAAAACTCTGCCGTTACTGTGTTTTAAAACAGGTCACTTGCTACTTGACTGAAAAGAATCTAGACATTTGACAAACTATCCTTGCAACATAATGAGAGGTTTGCAAAGTTACCTCATATAATGTCATCTAGAGAACAAGTCACACCAATCTATAGTGCTCCGATTAATGGTATTTTTCTCTGAAATCAGCTCAGTTGAAGAGACAGCTTGAAATTGTTTTTTTGTTTTTTGATTTTGTTTCTCGGTGCAGGACAAATGGGGCTAAATTTGGAATGTCAGATTACGATGTTTTCATCTGCTCCCAAGGCATGTTGAGAAAAGTAGCCAGACAAACCTTAACACCTTATTACCATTCTATGTGGGAAAATAAAAAATTCAGAATCTGAATTTACAGTACTTCATAGTGTGCGCCACAGCCATATAAAACATTTCTTGATTGTGGTGGGTGGAGGACAAGTTGTGAGGACTTCCCAGGGAGGATGATAGAGGTCTGGATCGAAACCACAGTTTCCAGGGTCAGCATTTAGAGTAGTAACAAGTATATTATTAAAAAAACTTTAATAACTCAATTTTTTTTAATAATGTCACCTCTCCCATGAATCTATGGAAACTAGTTCAATGAAATCTTCGTCCAACCACCCACCTTCTGTGCAGTAAAATTATGGTGGATAAACCAATTCGTTAAAGCTTTTGGGGAGAATTTAGAGGAATGAGTTGATTTCTACTAATACTCTGTCCTAAAATCTTTTCAAGTGTGGATGTTTGGCAGGAGTATAACCCAGACCTGCAGCAACTACACTTTGAACAGAGTGCACTTAATGGCAAAAGGGAGAGAAAGTAGTATGCACTCTCTCCCAGGCCCCCAAAGCCAGAGCGGAGTGAAGATGGGACGCCAAATAAATCTGCCAGTGATTACGCTAAAGGAAATTATGATCTTGTTATAGAAACCATTAAAGGAAAACCAGAGTTGGTATGTAAATATTGTTGCATCATTATACCACTGAAAAAAACAACCTAGTGCAACATTAGTATGTTATGCAATTAACAAAATGAAAAATGAGCTGCTTGAATTTAAAGCTTTTAATGTTTTTCAAACAGATAATAAGCATTTTCAACACCAATGTAAAACGTAATAGAAAAGGTCTCTCTCAAAGAATGACATATTTCATCAATACTTACTATGCATTAAGGAGCTAATAGGCGTTTGCCTAGCTCTATTATTGTTGTTTTCTAACTCATCAAACAGCAATCACATATAAACTAAAGCAAGAGGAAGATAAAAGGCTTGCTAGAAGATCAGAACATTTGATATGTGTAATGTTTTAAGAGATGATTGGCCTATATGTGCTATTCTAATTTTGAGAAAAACGGCTTGGGTAGCCAACTTTCTTTAGGCCAAAGCCCATTATTAAGTGCTGTGTAAAATATTTTAAATCCAGAATTACTTAAAAGATATTAATATAATTGTTCAAAACCATAGAATTATAAAATATAATTAAGAATTAATATATTATTCAATATCCTTATTTTTCCTGAAGCACCAGCAATTCTTTTATATATCCAATTATCCCAATAGAACCTAAAACATACTTCAGCAGAATTACTTCAGTGGAAAATGGGAAAATAAAAACTTTTAAAAAATATGCCATAACAGATTGTAATACATTATATGCTGAGCAAGTAATATAATATAAATATGTAAATTTTAACTATCTATTCATATTACTTCGCTGCTGAACAACAAAACCCCACAACTACTTACTGATTAGAAGTCAAATAATTGCTCAATCAAAAACAATTTTATAAAAATGAACTTACATTACCAACAATGAAGCTATTTACTTTGTAGATGATGATGACTTTTCAGTATCAAATTCAGAACAGTAAGGAAAAATTTCATAGGGGGACAATGCAACTTTCATAAATTATATTCTAAATGAATATAATTTACTGTAGGCACTAGAAAGTTAATATGTTCTCTAAAGATTTCTTTAATTTAGTTGTTGCTAATTTATTCACACTAATACAGAAAAAAATACTGCAAAATTTTTCATAACAAAAAAACTGTGCATATCTCTGTGTTTTAGCTGGCATGTGGTTCTACACAGATGGTTTGGGGCTTTCTTTGCTGCAAAACAGATGGGCTTGCACTGTCCCTTACCAATCAAAAGAGAACTCGAAAAATATAGGAATATCTTTACCTACATTGCGTCCTTTAATTCAAGAAATTAAAATGCTTAAAAGTATAAATAACTGCCTATGGAAAATAATTTCTGAAATGGATGTCATATGTTGAAATTATACAGTAACCTAGTTCATGTTTAATGCAAAAAATATAAAAAGTTTGGCTTGTGCATGATACTGTTTGTAACATACAACTATTAACTTAAGAAATTTACAACTATGGAATGACTGCTATCATGTGTTCACCTTGCCTAAAAAACACTGCTGTTTTAAAACTTCAAGTGTAGTTAAGCATATTTCAATTCAAAGTGATCATTCTAGGCAGCATCATCCACTGAACCAAGTTAGCAAACACATATAAGTTTAGTATGCTCATAGCTGACATACTTTTGCAACCAAAATAAAAGCTAAAACAAAGCTCAGTTATCCTGAATGCTGTATTACTTTAATTATTCACAATAGAAATTGGTCTTTCATATACTGAATTGGAATTGTGGCCTACCTTCAAAGGTTTTTGTGGAAATGTGGAAGCATGCTACTTGGGACTATTAAAAGCACCCTCTTTGTTTTGTATATTTTACTAAATTTTACAAAGTAACGTGGCAGCACACTCTCAGAGCATCACCATGTGAGAGACAGACATCGTGGGCTCATGAGCTTGGAATAGTGTTGCTTATAGGAAGAACTCCTGCTGCTCTTATCTTCAATACACAAATAGAATTGTTAACCTATGATGCTGCAACCATTGTTTGATATTTTGTAAACAGATGTTCTAATGATGAATTGCTTCTCTAAGCATAGTCAGAGCTTTGGTCAGCTTCTAAAGGTTGGTATTTCTCTAAGGTGTGGTCCATAAAAACCAGTTTGGCTGTTTGGTCTGCCTTTATTCACCCAGAATAAGTGGTTATCAGAGCATAATGCACCCTGTATTTTATTCATCTCCCAAACAAAGCATTTATATAAAATACATCATTTCCAGGAAAGGAAGTTATGGGTTTCTAATGTTTAACTACAAAAAAGTCCCTCTAACTATTAGTATACATATTGAATCTATATATACTCGTATTCATACATACATAGATTTACATATATTCCAAACTATACATGTATAAATGTATATAACTATATTTTAACTCTCTATATCTATAGGATATATCTATACATAAGATATATATATATATATATATGTGTGTGTGTGTGTGTGTGTGTATAAGGTATATATACATGCATATCTTCATTTCTCGCAAGTATTTTACCAAGGAACAGAGTATGATTCATTTTCCACATATAAGCAGTGTATCTTAAATTGGTTTCTTTTCTTCAATGTTCCAATTCTGAAAAGCAACTGAGTACTTTTTCTTTTGTCTGTGTAATGCAAAATAACAGCTTTGCTTGTATTTTTTCAATTACACGAAAACCAATGTCTCTCGTAGATCTATGATGAAAGGTTTTGCCAGGCTAGTAAATGTAAATAAAACTGTAAAATAAATATATTTAAGAAAAGAAACTGCTCTCAAACACTCCTAAATACTTTGGCAGCATTTACATAAACAAACAATTGATATGAAAATTGCAAATAATTTTCTGTCCATTTTTAAAACTAGTTTCTAAAGATGTCTTCTAGCCTAAACCTAGATCAAATTACTGTGGTTAAATAAAATAAAACCACACTCAAAAAAGTCTAAGTTTTAGTTTTTTAATAATTCTGTACTCTATTTTCTTGATATTAGTACAGATTGCTGACATAGTGTTCCAGTGCAATATGAGTTATGAAGTTTTCTAGCTTTACATACAGTAAATAAATATTAGTTACACTAGAGAATCAAGGAACATGAAAAGAAAATTTAAGCTTTGCGGCATTTTTAAGAAAACTATCTGAATTGTTGGCAATATTCTGACTCTTCAGGGGGAAACAATACATTACAAGGTAAAAAGCCCAATTAGGCTGAGCATTTTCTGAATGATTGTAGATACTGATAGAGGATATTGCTGTATAATTGCTTGGCTTTGGAAAATTTAGATTGTGCCATCAGCAAAAACTGCCTCATACATGGCTCTTCTGTGTCCACCTACAAATAATTCTGAACATACATAAAACTCTGTAAATATTAGTGCTGATTCCTTGGAAAATTAGAATGTTTCAGAGCTTGTTTCTCAATTTTAAAAATATTTTGGTAATTGGTGAAGAATTACAATTCTCAGAAGCTTTAGTTTTCTTATTTGCCTTTTGTTTAATACTAGACTTTAAAATGATATTGTTTCTTAATATTCAATGTACTAAGGAATAAAAATCAGCAACTCCTGCTCATTTTTCCTCATTTCATCTAGTAATATCTATGGAAAGTGTGGGACATGGCAGAAAAACATAAATGTTATTTGTCCTTGTAGCAGATTATTGTTTTCATTGTTTGTTGTCCATGCCTGTGATAAAATTATAGTATGCCTCACTGACAGCAGATTTGGTCACAGGACTTTCTTATCCAATGGTCTATGAGCCAGAGTGATTTACATCACATCAAAGCGAAGCTTTAAGAGCGACTGCATGACTTTCCCATTACTCTTTTCACATCGTTGTAGGCAAAGATAGCTCTGCCTGTATGAACCCTGGAATGAAGAGACAGAGGGAGTACAGCCACAGTGGCCCCAATTGACTTGTCACATAGGGAAGAAGTGAACCTTTGTTTAGCAGGCCCCTGAGATTTAGGGGTTGTTTACTTAGCAAAACCTAGAATAAGCTGGCCAATGAGGAAATAAGAATGTCCTAAAGATATTTGATCATTTTGATTTTTGTTTAATATGGAAGAAACTCTGCCTGTGATGTGGAGAACAGATGGGCATGGAGAAGGCTGAAACTGGTAATATTAGTTACAGGAAGGACAATAAGCCTCCATCCCTCCTTCCAAGTTACTGACAATTTAATGGGAGAGAGAAATACATAAATACTCATAAGCTAATGCAGAACTCCTTAATTAGAGGGAGTTGGAGGGTACTGTATGTCTTTGTGCAGAAGATGGTCTAAAGAGGAAATTACATGGGAATCTCATATTGACTGAAAAGTGAACAAGAAAAGGAAGATCATGATTTTTTTTCTGACAGAAAGATGATCAAAAGTTGCCTGAATTCTTTTTTTCTTTATGATTTAAAACATATAGTTTTATTTAGTGTTTTCTGAATCTTATGTATTATTCCTCACAATCTTGAACTTATTATTTTAATTAATATTAATTCATTTATTTATTTGAAAATGTTTGTTTCCAATATAATTTAGAAACTGTTAATCAAGGTCCTTTCCACCTGAACTCTGTTACAAAACCAAAACAAAACTTGGAAAAGTATGACTCAATGATAACTGTTAACATACTGGTCATCTTTTGAATATATACCTTTTATATAATATGTTCATATTATACAAAACAGATCACACAGTAAAACTGTCTTATAACTTGATCTAATCTATAATAAACAATCTTTATAACATTAAATGGTAGTTACTTGCTGTATATAATTCCATTTATAGACAATGCAATAAATACATTTAACCCATTTTCTTTGTTGGACTTTTAGGTTATTTTCATTTTTCCTACTCTAAGTAATGCAATAGATATCAATTTTCATAGATAAATCTTTGAAAACATTTGTGGGGTTTTAAATATATCATTAAGTAGCAGGGTATGACAATAACTATTTTCTTTAATCAATATTTCTTTACAAATAAGTCTCCTTTCCAAATCATAAATTCTTGAGCTATGAATGTGGACTTCCTATAGTAGTGGAGCACATTATGTTAGTTCAGCAGGTTTTCTTCCTTCACTCTTAAAAGCTGCTCTATTGTCTTGTGTATCTTTCCCTAGTAATCTCAGAGCTGATGTTGTCTAAGAGTTGCTGATTTTGTATCATTTGTATCCTGTCACTTTATGCATAGATATGCATATCTTGGTAGTTCTGGGCCAGACAGCTCAATAATTTCCCCGCTATCCTGAGATAATTATTTATTTCCACCCAGTTGGACTCAGTAGTAGCCAAACTATCTCCAGGTGGAAGTTTAAAGGCTGGTATGCTTGTTGAGCCTTCCCCCCCCCACCTTTTGTCACAAGGCCAGGTCTGGATAGTGGCTGCCCTGTCAGTCTAGCTTTTGTAATGCACATTTGCAATAGAGCTTCAGCTACAGTGGACAGCAAGTAGGAGTGAGAAATAACCTCTGTCATTATAAAGCACTGAAATTTTGGATTCATTTGTTATAACATATCACATATCTGCTCCTACCTAATGCATATAGACAATAGCTATGTATTCATGGAGAAAATAATTCCATGAGAGATGGTCCAGACTATTGGATGATGGATGCTATCTCCCTAGGCTGACAACCTGTGTTGGTTGCTTCCTAACAGGTGATCTTGAGGACATTGTGTAACTTTTGCAAGTTTTCTTATGGTCATGGGAGAATTCAGAGAAAAGTGCCTTCACATAATTGTTATAAAGATTGAATGAAACATTAGTGTCTGATATCTGCTAATATGTGGAAAAATTTCAATATATACCAGCTAGTATTTTTTAAAGTAGTATTAGAACTAGTCATTTTAAACAGAGAACATAACAATAAAAACTTGGGTTTTAGAAAAAGACATCCGACCTCAAAACTCAATTCTGCCATTTACTGTCTATGTGAATTTGGATACATTACTTGAATTCTCTAAGCCTCTGTTTATTCAGTCACAAAATGAAGATACTCATTGTATCACTGGGGTAGTGAAATAAGTTTGTGTATGTAAGGAGCATAATGCATGACTCTTTGGAGAAACCCAATAAGGCAGCTGTTACAAGGATTAGAAATCAATAGTGCCCACTACTGAAGATGCTCTGAATGATGGAAAGAGATTGTGGCTACAATTGATCTTTTACTCTGGATGATAGATTCTCACTCTGTTGCTTTTGAATCTGCTGCTGCACTCTTAAATCAACTTGATTCCCTGACTGAAATTTTTATTTAAATTTCATGTAGCAATGGCTGCAGGAACTATCATTGTTCTAACCAGAAATCTCCTCGAAAATGAAGCCATGTTAAACTCCATAAAAATATGAATTACACAAAATTCATCCATCTGACCTAGTAAAAGAGAATTTCAGACAGAGATTGAGAGAAAAACATTAGAGAAAAAGGGAACCTCCTTGGATCAGAGTCTTGATTTCCCATAAATAGGCCCTGTGAACTTGGGCAAAGGCTTCTGGGTACACATTTCCTCATCTGTAAGGTTACTTTTTATGGCTCATGGCCAATGACTGAAGCAGGTGACACTGCAAGTTTGTTTGTCAAAGGCCTGAAGTGTTAAACAGGTATCTTATCCTAGCACATTAGTAGTTTTTTTTTTCTTTTCAAATGCAAAATGAGGTGGAAACTATCAAGAATAAGTCATTTTTGAAAGTGACAATACACTAGAACCTTGCCTCTTAAAGCTCCTCAAGTCTTTAAATCCCTTAAGTAAATACAGAACAACCTAAAACAGCATCATCAACAATGACAACCAAAAAAATCCCACCTACCCAGCCCCATGCCCAAGTTCTCCTAATCATAGCAACTGCTATACTGTGGGCATGGAAGTAGGAAAAAGCAATTACTTTTCAAAAACTATATTAATATATTTAAAATTTCCTTTCTCATTTTCATAACATCTAATATTCATTCATTTCCCCGTTTCCTTTCTGTTGTCCTTATTTGTGTTGAAGTTTTCAAATTACTTATAGAAAGTCATTTTTTGCAGAAATAAAGTCCAACTTAAATACAAAATATTCAAGATGTTATTTTAAAAAAAATTTAAAAATGTATGCAAAAGTGGCAGATATTTATAAAAATGTAATAAATCAATAGAAGCTAAATTTCTTTTTTACAGTACCATTAAATCTCAACAACATGATCTCAGACATCAGAATGAAAGAGAAAAATATGTAGTCCAATACCTGAGTGTTTACAAACATATGGATATTTGTTTTCCTTTTGTATAAATAATGCACACTTAATTTTTTTCCATGTCAATTATTATAATTTTAACATGAGAATGTCCCTCAAAAACTCATATGTGAGACAAAGCAAGAAAGCTCAGATGTAAGAGGGTCTTTGAGAACCTTAACCTAACCTTAAGTGCATTTAAACTACTTAAATGGATTAACTGGGTGGTAACTATAGGCAGATAGGGTTTGGCTGGAGTAGTGGGTCAATGGGGTCTTGCCTTTGGGATTTATATTTTGTCAGTGGTGAGGGGAATTTATATCTCTCTGCTTCCTGCTGTCCTGTCTGAGCCAATTTTCTCCACCACACTCTGCCATGATGTTCTGCCTCCCCTCCTACTCTGAGGAATGGAGTAGGCCATCTGTGGACTGAGACTTCTGAAAGTGTGAGCCACCAAATAGAACTTTTCTTCTTTTAAATGGTTCTTGTCAGGTCTTTTGGTCACAGCAGTGAAAAGCCGACTAAAACATCAATAATATCTGTAAAGCATCACTACTTTTTTTTTTTCTGTTTTTGAACCCTAAAATATTCAGGAGCCATTGAACAAGAGGAAATCTGCAAAAAAGGTAAGTTTATTGACCTGCCAATAAAGAAACAAATGACTCAAAATTTTCCATGCAAAAAAGGGTATTACATCAGAATGTCTTCAGGTTGTGGACCAGCACGATTGTATCTATCAGAAGCAGAGCAGCAAATATTTACTTTCCTAAAGTACCGGCAGGTGAAAGGTAAAACAGGCAAAGCACAAACTTTAAGCGATATAGCAGGAGCAAGAGCAATGAAATAATGAGCAATGCAATGAAAGTCACAAAGCATTGGGATACATATGGGGACTTGCTAAGAATACCTTGTAGAGGGAGTCTAGGTAGGGGGTGTTAATGAGCCTGGTATACAATTAACTCAGAAAAGTGGTGGTGGGAGGTTTCAAGGATTGTGGAGGGCTTTGAACATCAAGTCAAAGAGTCTGGATTCTGTTCTGGAGACAGTGGGAAACCAGAGACAGTTTGTGAAATGGGATGACAAGCAGGGGCTGTGCCATGGGAAGATTGATAACCTGGCGGCAATGTGCAGAAGCAAAGTGTATGTAGAAGCTTTCCTGGTTTTGGGATGACAAGGAGCCATCAGGATACAAAGGGATTTTTTTGTTTTGTTAGTAGAATTCTGATATTCTCAAATTTTTCTCTTAAGCTTTAAAATCTGTACAAATGGCAAAAAACACCATGTTCACACATAAAGGTTTTTTTTTTTTTTTGCAGTTTATAACAAAAATTGGGTGTCCCATTGTAAATCTATTTTTTATAAAGATTTTCCCTGTAGTCAATAACACTCAGTAAAAACATGAATTGTACTATGATGTAAAGGTCCAAAGCAAGAAACTACTGTATATCTTGGAAAGCCTTACCCAGCTTCTGCCTTCTCCTATTAAAACAAAATTCAGTGAAAATACAGTATTATATAATCCTATAGTAGCTTTCCTAATAATTAGGAAAGGTCTATAACATCCAAATTACATAACTAGAGAAGCAATACACTATTACAGACTATTATTTTCTTCCTGAAGAAAACGTCTTGCTATTTCATACTCAATAATGTCTGCTCATGTCTTCTTATGGTGTACAACATTATTAACTGGAAAATGTAAGCCTAACACAAATGAAACACTGACATATTTTCCATAACTGCCCTGGACATAATTTTGACACTTTTAAATTTAACAAATGTTGGCTGAGTTCAGTAGATATATAACATAATTTTCACCCATTTTAAATATCATCAAAAAAGACAGAAACCTTCTGAATCTTTAAGCAGATAACTACAATTGCTATAATCTATTTATACCATCTCTTAAAACATATTTAAATTATAAATGCCATAGAGAGATTTCAAAGATACAAAATTCCAAATACAATTAAGGCAAGTGTCATTTTTTTCCTACTTCTAACTCGCCTACCTTTCACAAAACCCCACAAAGAAACATTTTGTCAACTAATAATATAATAAATTTGACTTGTGATTTGAAGTGTTAAAACAAAGGATTTTTTTCAATACAAGTAATACAAGAGGGTTTTCGGCTGCACTGTTTCAGAACTCTTTCTCAGTAAAAGAAATCTTATCTAATCCTGTTTCATCCTTTAAAACTGCCTACACACTAATCTCAAGGGACAAATTTAATACTTTGCAACAAAGAGAATATATCCCTTTTCAGTTTGAATAGAGGAATTGTTAGGACACCAGTGAGGTATGAATAACATTATAATACTGCCATTTACTTAGCAAAAGAAAAAGAAAGTCTCTTGTTGCAACCCCAAAAGAAGGCCTCCTTCTTTGGGTTAAATTTTTTGACCCCTGGTAGATCCCCAGACACCTATGTTACTGCGCTATTTGGGTCTTCCACCTCTTGTGAAGTAAACACTGGAAAAATCTAAGTAAACAGTTTGTTTTAGTTGAAGATAGAAAGACTCCATTTAATTGAGGTTTGATGATAGATGTGCTCCAAATGGTGCAAACAACTTTGACATGGTAAAATAATATTGTCTTATGGCATGTGTAACACTACATAAAGAATCTTAGCTTAGCACTTTCTGAGTTTACAACATTTAAGTGAGAAAATGACAAAAGAAAGCCAAACTGTCAGAAACAGAAAAACCTTTAACAATCCTAAAATGCAGACTACAATTCTCTTCTTTATTCATTTGATTTGGGGGAATAATCTTTGCAACAGAAGGAAGGAATGAGAAAGCAGCCGAACTTTGTCCTTATGAAACTTTACTTTTCTGTGGTCCATTGCAGTTAGCTTCAAATGACACCACAACTAACAAATGAGCATTGATGTTACAATGGGGTTGTAGGCAAGTAGTTGAGGCAAATCAACACTTTCAAGGAAAGTAACTAAAACACACCCTTTACTTCTGTTCATCTTACTACTATCATTTATGGATTATAGAACATAAAAGTACATTGTCTTTAAAATCATGTATAGAATTAATAACTTCAAAATATTATATCATTCATTTCTCCATAAAATATACTACCCATTCAAAGTGTTTATGAGAAAACAGCTAATTTTTGAAATGGCAAAATACAAGTGTCATCAATAAAATCGAAGAACATTTGAATTCCCTTACCTTTTTTTTAATATTTATTGGTGTTCAAAACATTACAAAGCTCTTGACATATCATATTTCATACATTTGATTCAAGTGGGTTATGAACTCCCATTTTTACCCCATATACAGATTGCAGAATCACATCGGTTACACATCCACGTTTTTACATATTGCCATACTAGTGACTGTTGTATTCTGCTATCTTTCCTATCCTCTACTATCCCCGATCCCCTCCCCTCCCCTCCCATCTTCTATCTCTACCCCTTCTACTGTAATTCATTTCTCTCCCTTGATATTTTTTCCCCTTTCCCTTCACATCCTCTTATATGTAATTTTGCATAACAATGAGGGTCACCTTCCATTTCTATGCATGAATTCCCTTACCTTTGCATATAGGTAATCCTTGTGTCAGCTTTTGGTAAATATTTTGTATAGTCTTAGTAAGCATCAATTATTTATATATATCTGTGTGTGCATATAAATATATGTGTATATAAATATACATATATGCACACACATATAATATATATGCATATATATATGCATGTGTACATAGCAAAATATGTATTCATCGTGTACTTTTAAAAAAACAATTTTAACCTAAAACATCACGTGATTTGATTTTAGTTATATAATATTAACTAATCTCATTTATACTATTTTCATGTATGTAAACCTTGTTCTTTTTATGTGTGTTTAGTACTGGGAATGGAACCCACAGGCATTCTACTGCTGAACAACATTCCCATCCCCATTTTTAAATTATATTTTGAGACAGGGTCTCACTAATATGCGTATGTTTTCCAAAGACAAATTTAATATAAAAGTCACTTAATTTGATTTTAATTGTGTAATATTGGCTAATCTCATTCATACAGTTTTAATATATATATAATACCTGAGTTTTTTTATGTTTTTGATTTTGTGGTACCTGGGTATAAAATTCAGGGGCATTCTACCACTGAGCTATATCTCCATTTTTAAAATTTTGTTTTAAAACAAGGTCTCACTATATTACAGAGGCTGACCTCGGACTTGAAATCCACCTTCCTCATCCTCCTGAATATGGGACTACAGGTATGCATGGCTGCTCCTGGCTTTGATATCTGCAATAGTTTGGATTTGTGTTTGACCGCAATGAACTTTATCAAATATAGAATAACAGTGCCCTTTGAAAACACACAAAATCTTACACAACTTCAGTCAGGAAGTGTTGTGGCAATAGTAGAAAAAGAGTTTTTTTTTTTTTTTTAATCACTATAGAATATTCCTCTGTAATTTCCTGGGTATTTTCAAGTTTTACTATCAGAAGCTTCATAAATCTCCAATTAGAAAAGAAGTCACTGATTCAATATTTGTAATGAAAGTCATAAACGTTGGATATGCTGTTTCTCACTGGGAATTTTTTTTTATTTCCAGCTTCTCCCTCACAACAGATTCTTGGCTTTATGGATCTAAATATTCTTATCACTTCTCTTTTAAAATTCAAAAACGTGTGAACAAACACCTCAAAAAATATATGGACAACAAATAAATCCATGAAATAATACTTAAAATTGATTAGTCACCAGGAAAGTACAAACTAAAATGTTAGAGCTCTAGAGTTACAATTCAAAAAGACTAAAAGCATCAACTACTAGAAAGGATATGAAGTAACTGGAATATTGATAAAGTATTGGTGGAAAATCAAAATGATGCAATCACTTTGAAACACAGTTTGGGATTTTTTTTAGAACATCAGATATACTCTTAACTTATGATCCAGTAATCCTAGAAAAAAGGAAAATGTCTATCCACAGAAAGACTTGTTCAAGAATGATTACACACATATTCATCTAGGTAAACAATGTAGGACATACTCAGACAATGAAATTCAGACAGTCCTCAAATTAATGATGGTTCAACTTAATTTTTTGACTTTATGATGGTGTGATAGTGATACTCTTTCAGGAGAAACCAGACATTGA
Organism: Marmota monax; assembly: GCF_021218885.2. Lineage (NCBI taxonomy): Eukaryota > Metazoa > Chordata > Mammalia > Rodentia > Sciuridae > Marmota > Marmota monax. The sequence continues at coordinate 7,007,728 of NW_026694099.1, read as the reverse complement.
ACTTTGAGTGCTGAACATTTCCCAGGCTGGCAGTCTCCCTTAGGATCCTCTGCCAAAGCTGGGCAGTGACATTGAGTGGCAGCTCCAAGGCCGCCACTTGATCATGAAGGGAAACAACCCACACTCCACAGGGTACTGTATTGCTGAGATATAATGTTCAGTAGGTGAGTTGTGCTAAATGCATTTTCTTTACTTAACACTATTTTCAATTTATGATGGAATTATCTGAAGACAATCCCACTGTAAGTCAAGCAACATCTACTACCCAGCAATAAAAAGTGACCAACTACTGTTCAGATCAGAAATGGACAAATCTCAAGAATATGTTAAATGAAAAATCTAAATAGAAAAGAGACTATACAATAGTACTTCCATTCACATAATTCTAGCATAAGCAAACATAAGCTATAGTGATGAAAATTAGAACAGTGGTTTCCTTGGGAGATGGACTTGGAATGAGTCATAAAGAAATTATGTGGGGTGATAAAAATGTTTCATACCTTGATGAGACGGTGATTATAAGAGTGTGTCATCTTTCAAAACTATATTAAATATACACTTAAAACCTGTGTATTTTCTTATACATGAATTATCATTCAAGAAGAAGTAGAAAACAAAATCTTGCTTTTGCTTCCATATCCATCTCCTGATAATCCATCTTTTTTGACAGCCAAGCTTCTTGAATACAGAGATTCCATTCGCATTCTCCATTTCATTACCTTTGCTCAGCTTAAAGTTCTGTCATTCACTGTGATAATCCCCCCACCCAAATGCTGTTCCTCTTGCTCCCAATACCCTTTCCAGTGATTCAGCCTGCCTAGTACCCACTCTTTTTCCTTCAGATTTCAGCCTAGTCATCACCACATTATAAGCCACTTTGGATGCTGTGGGGATGTATTTCCGTAGCACCCTCTACTTTTGTAAAGTAGTATCTCCTCTTAGGTTTACTTGCTTAAATTCTCCCTCTTAACACTACATGCCATATGCTGTGGGCGTGGAAGTTTATTTTGTTACCTCCTGAGTTCTCAGTACCAAGCAAAGTACTTGGTCTATGATATTTGAAAATGATTTGTAAGTAAATAAATAAGCAAGTAAATGAACGAGTCATTTTCCTTACTTTACCATACTTACTTTCCTTAGTTTATCTTATTTACTTCCTTACTCTACCATTATTCCTTTATTTTTTTTTCTATTTCCTCTTCTATTATTATAGTCTAAGTCCTTATCCTCTTTGACCTGGGCCACCTTTGTAGTAAGTTCCCTACAGATCTCTCTGCCTTTGGCCGCTTGCATTTCTAATTGACACACACACACACACACACACACACACACACACCACATCTACTTGAAGTGTCTGTTAGTTAAATAAAATGGTCTTATCTCTTTGATATATTTAATTATTTGTTAAATTAATTTAAAACTCCAGACATGATTTTTGAGGTATTGGTCCTTTGTTTACCACATCAAATCTCTTTTTTCTTCCAGCCATTTCTACTTTCTCTTCAGATCTTGCTTGAACAGCAAACCTCCTGTCTGGTTTCTACCTCCAGCTCCTTTCAATTCTGGTACAGCTTCCATAGAATCGTCAGCATTTTCTCCTCAAAACAAACTGATCCTCTCTCTTTCTAGTTTAGAAAGTTTTATTGGCCTGCTATTATCTACAAAATGACGTTTGTATTTCTTGCCTTGGGGGAAGAAAAGACCCCCCAGACATAGTTGTAAAAACATTTGTGCAAGCCATTCCTTATTTTTCTAGAAGGCCCATTTCTTCGGTCTTCTCCTGAGATACTCAGTAAAGTACCACACTGTTAGTAACTCAAGCCTTCATGCTTGTCTCGTTTCCCTGCCTGTTCTCCGTGCTACCCCACACCTTGGTTCATGCTTCTGCAATAATACTTCCAGGTTGAATAATAATCTCTTTTCATTTTTGTTTTCTCTTGTTAAAACCATGTCTCCTCGTCTGTGTGTTTGTTTTTATTTCATATACTTGGTATAATGCTTGGGTTAGATAGAATATCTGTTATCTGAATATAGTAATGAATGATGGATTCATACCATTTCTGAATACTTTCAGATGTTTCACAAGCTTTCGCTTCTGCTTCTGTGGTTTGCCCAGCCTGGATAACTTTTCTAATTTTGTGACTAGTGAAAGCTTTACATCTCTTAAAGGTCTGGTTCAACTGATTCCTCTATGTGTCATTTTCTCTGCCTTCTTGCATAAGAACTAATGATATCTTACTGTGTGTTCCCTTGGTGGCTTATTTATTCATTTTTCATTTTGGTAAACATAGTATTGTGAATGTGATGGCCACTATGGATGCTACGGAGCTTGCTATAGAGAATGCAATCTGGTGCATACTATTGAGAAGTTCACATTGTAATAGAGAAATAAATTTGTGAAAATATAGATAGAATTCAATCTGTTAAATGCTATAATCAAAGTGTGAATAAAATGCTAGGAGATCAGAGCTTGGAAGAATTCATTTGACATGATTCATAGGAATGATTCATATAGTGGTTGAGAACTAAGCAGGTACTTGAAAAAGGCATAGGAGTTTGACAGGCAAATGGGTGGTTGTAAAGATATTCCAGGCAGAAGAAGCAATCTTTCTGAGTGCACAGGATTATGAGAAAAGATTCTGGCAACTGATTCACCCTCTTTTTCCCCCACAATGATCTCCTAAGCTCCCTGTCCATGCATATAACACTTTTGAACTCTAGCTAATAACTCACTAACTTTCAGCACTGTAGACTCCAGTCAGTGCCTCCAATGATTATGCTTTGGATTTGGTGTCAGTTTAGAATGTTAAAAACTTTAAAATTCTTAACTCAAATATTCCCCTCTCTTACTTCCAGTATCCCACTTTATTTCACCACGTTTTCCCCGTGTTTGTCATGTTTCTATGACCTTTCAACACATACTGCTTCTCTTTGGGGTGTCCCTTCCTTCCTCAATTGTTTTCCATAAGAAACATGCTTTAAAGGAATGGCTTTGTGATTTTGGAAAGAAGTAACCAGATCACTGAGAATAAATACTATTGTAAACATTTGAACACTGTAAACTTTTGTTTTGAAGCTTGCTGTAGTTAGGTGGGTTCAAATGACTCCAGATGGAGAAACTTGATGATCTGTGATTAATAAATCTATGACCTTAAAATATGCTGCTGTAGTCTGGCAACTAGCTTAGAGACTAGTTTTAAAAATAGTTAACAAATTTAGGATTTTTTTGGCTTTCTCTTTGGGGTGTGGCATATACTTGGTCAGTAAAACTCTGAGTTAAGAATTTGTACACCATATTAGGTCAATTTGTTCCTTATTTAATTGGAATACTAACTTTAATTTCTGCAACACAATGTTATGGATTTAGATATATAGTCTTTCTTTAATTAGCTTTAAATTTTGTTACTCTACATAAAATGGGGAATCACTAAAAGAACACAGTAAAGGTGGTATTCCGCTATTGTAAATAGCCCATTATCTTAATTTAGATTCTGTTGAAAATATACTAAGCATTGGTGTTATGGTTTGTATGTGAAGTATCCCCCAGAAGCTCATGTGTAACAGAATGTGAGAGGGTTCCGAGGGGAAATGATTGGGTTGTGAGAGCTTTAAACTAATCAGTGAATTAATCCTGGATGAGATTTACTGAGTGGTAACTGGAGGCAGGTGGGTTGTGGCTGGAGGAGGTGGAGCATCGGGGGTGTGGCTTTGGGGTATATATTTGTATCTCGCGAGTCTCTCTCTGCTTTCTGATCGTCACATGAGTTGCATCCCTCTGTTACACAATCTGTCATGATGTTCAGCCTCAACTGGAGTCCCAAGGAAGGGAACTATTGTCCATGGACGGAGACCTCTGAAACTGTGAGCTCCCAAATAAACATTTCCTTTGCTAAAATTTTACTGGTCAGATCCTTTAGTTATAGCAGCAAAAAAGCTGACTAAAACAATTGGTATTTTGTTAAATGTTTGACAAAGATGGTATGTTGGTGTGAGCTGGGATTCAGGCTAACTCAATCTGATTTCAACAACTGGTTTGCCATCAATAGTTTTGTGAGGAAATCTTGTGTTTCAAATAATCCAAGCTCTGCCACTTTTCACCCGTGTTATCATGAGCTTTTCCAACCTCTCTGCGCCTCAAACTTCACATACAGAATCTGGAACCTACATCTGAAGGTTGTTTTAGATCTTAAATGAGATTTTACAAGTGACATGGTTAATGATTAATATTATTCTTGGCTTATAGTAAATACTACAGGACCCATATTATATTCTGTTATTCCTATTATTTCATTCTCTATATCATGCAATATGTCTTTTTATGTTTTTATTAGTGCATCATAGCTATATATAATAGTGGGGTTCATTTTGACATTATCACACTTGCATGGAAGTAATTTGTCCTATTTCAGTCTCCAGGGCCTCCACCCCTACCCCCATACTCCACTGGTCTTCTGCGATCAGTTTGTTGTTCTATAAATTGGTATCTGTAGGCAGGGTTCACCTGTGGTACATTTGCACATTCACATAGCATAACTTGGTCACCCTCATTCCACTGTTCCTCCCCTTTCCATCCCTCCCCTCTGCCCCTCAATACCCTTCTCCACTCCACTGTTCTCCTTTCCATTTTCAAGATTATCTCTCCCTTCTTCTCCTTGTTTTCCTATCTTCTGCATTTTTTAACCCCCTCTTTCTTAACTCCTCCAGATCCAACATTGACTTGTATTGGATTATTTCAATGCCACACACCAGGCTCATGATAGCACATAGGTACACTATGGATTATTCCACAAAGGGATTATAATTTACACACACACACACACACACACACACACACACTATCTAATGCCAAATTGTATTTTGTAGGTTTTAAGTGATTGTAGTACAAACCAAGTTATATAGAAATTAAGAGAAAAAGGCCATTATTTAGTTATATCAATTAGAAAAGGCCTTACATTAAAATAACATTAATGTTGATTGGTGGATTGGATTCAATACACAGAATTGAAGAAGATGATATTCCAGCCATTGAAGAAAGCAGTAGAAAATGGGGAGGTTTGTGATGGATTTATGAAGAGTGAGTGATGGGAGTAATGAGGTATAGTAGGGCTATACCATCTTATAAGTCTAAAACTACATATGCAAACAGATCATATAAATCCTATAATGCTGAAGTAATTGTTACCTTGCACATATTTAGAGTCAAGGTTTAACAGGAGAGTAACATAACTAAGGTTTTGCTTTGAGAGAATAAATTACATAAGGGTGGGTGTGATGGATTGTATAGTAGAAAACTGGAGGTAAAATAAGATGCACTATTATTGTCTCAATAGTTGTAAGATGGACCTGAAAAATGGAAAGGGAGATCATGTCAATGGGAAAGGAAAGGAAATAGGAAAAAAAGAAAGAAGAGACATCCAATTTTGAATTTGAAGTGAGAGAATAAATATAGCTCAGGTTATTAAGAGCAAGAATGGAACTAAGAAAATTGGGATAAGGCAGCGATTATTTTGGAGCGAGGGGAGATACATTTAAATGTTAGTGAACCACCATGGTAAACATATTGAGCCATCAGGGCTCACTGGGAATCCATCTTCTGTTCCACTTGGCATCCACTGGTTCAGTTCAAAGGCTAGGAGCTGGAATTCTCTGAAGGTCATTTATATGTCTAGATGTTGATGCTGACAACTGAGATCATCCCTGTGGCTTTTGGACAAAGTATCTACATGTAGCTTCTCTATGTGGCCCTGACTTTTTCACAACATATTGGCCTGGCTCCAAAGGCTAGTGACCCAAGAGCTGATGAGTGGTGACGCTGTTATTCAAGAGCTTGGAGAAGTGGAAATATTACTATGACCATTTTTTGAGATGATGCCCTGTCATATTCTTTTTAAAATTATTTTTAAAATTTATATATGAAGCAGAATGAATTACAATTATTATTACACATATATAGCACAATTTTTCATATCTCTGGTTGTATACAAAGTATATTCACACCAATTTGTGTCTTCATACATGTACTTTGAATAATAATGTCCGTCACATTCCACCATCATTTCTAACCCCATACCCGCTTCCTTCCCCTACCACCTCTTTGCCCTATCTAGAGTTCGTCTATTCCTTCCAAGTTCCTCCTCCCTACCCCACTATGAATCAAGCCTCCTTATATCAGAGAAAACATTCGGAATTTGTTTTTTGGGGGATTGGTGAACTTCACTTAGCATTATATTTTCCAACTCCATCCATTTACTTGCAAATGCCATGATTTTATTCTCTTTTATTGCTGAATAATATTCCATTGTGTATGTAGGCCACATTTTTTTTTAATCAATTCATCTATTGAAAGGCATCTAGGTTGGTCCCACAGTTTAGCTATTGTGAATTGTGTTGCTCTAAACACTGATGTGGCTGTGTCCCTGTAGTATGCTGTTTTTAAGTCCCCAAAGAGAGGGTTAGCTGGGTCAAATGGTGGTTCCATTCCCAATTTTCCAAGAAATCTTCATACTGCTTTCCATATTGGCTGCACTAATTTGCAGTCCCACCAGCAATGTATGAGTGTGCCTTTCCCCCCACATCCTCACCAACACTTATTGTTGTTTGTATTCATAATAGCGGCCATTCTGACTGGAGTGAGATGAAATCTTAGAGTTGTTTTGATTTGCATTTATCTAATTGCTAGCAATGATGAACATTTTTTCATATATTTGTTGATTGATTGTATATCAGCTTCTGAGAAGTGTATGTTCATGTCCTTGGCCCATTTATTGATTAGGTTATTTGTTTTTTTAATTTTTTAATTTTTGGTGTTTAGCTTTTTGAGTTCTTTATATACCCTAGAGATTAGTGCTCTTTCTGATGTGTGAGGGGTAAAGATTTGCTCCCAAGATGTAGGCTCTCTATTCACCTCACAGATTGTTTCTTTTTGTTTTTAGTTTGAGCCCATCCCATTTATTGATTCTTGATTTTATTTCTTACACCAAAGGAGTCTTATTAAGGAAGTTGGGGCCTAGGCCAACAGCATTCTAAATGGAGAAAAATTGAAAGCATTTCCTCTAAAAACTAGAACAAGACAGGAATGCCCACTTCTATTTAACATAGTTCTTGAAACACTGGCCAGAGCAATTAGACAGACAAAAGAAGTTAAAGGGATACACATAAGAAAAGAACTCAAATTGGCACTATTTGATGATGATGTGATTTTATACCTAGAAGACCCTAAAATTTCCACCATAAAACTTCTAGAACTAGCAAACGAATCCAGCAAAGTAGCAGGATATAAAATCAACACCCATAAATCAAATGCATTTCTGAATATCAGTGACAAATCCTCAGAAAGGGAAATGAGGAAAACTACCCCATTTACAATAGCCTCAAAAAAAAAAAAAAAACTTCTTGGGAATCAACAAAAGAGGCAAAAGATCTATAAAATGAAAATCACAGAACCCTAAAAAAAGAAATCAAAGAAGACCTTAGAAGATGGAAAGATCTACCTTGCTCTTGGATAGGCAGAATTAATATTATCACAATGACCATACTATCAAAAGCACTATACAGATTTAATGCAATTCTGATAAAAATCCCAATGACATTTCTCATAGAAATAGAAAAAGCAGTCATGAAATTCATCTGGAAAAAAATAAGAGACCCAGAATAGCTAAAGAAAGCCTTAGAAAGAAGAGTGAAGCAGGTGGCATCACTATACCAGACCTTACACTATACTACAGAGCAATAGTAACAAAAAACAACATAGTATTGGCACCAAAACAGACTGGTAGACCAATGGAACAGAATAGAGGACACAGAGAATAACCCACAAAATTACAGTTGTCTTATATTAGACAAAGGTGCCAAAAACATGCATTGGAGAAAAGATCACCTCTCCAACAAATGGTGCTGGGAAAACTTGAAATCCATATGCAACAAAATGAAATTAAACCCCTTTCACCATACACAAAATCTCTCACCATACACAAAACTCAACTCAAAATGGATCAAGGACCTAGGAATAAAACCAGAGACCCTGTGTCTAATAGAAGAAAAAGTAGGCCCTGATGCCCTCCATAGTCTTAAAGATTGGCAGGAAATTTTAGCTGCAAGGAACAACACCCATCCCTCCACCTCAGTTTAAGTAGTGCTTCAGTACAGAGGGGACTACACAAACTTGGCTTCTGCACTGAATTCTACATATAGTTTAATTCCAATTTTCAGCTCCTTTTCATTTATGGTTCCTAAGTGAAACAGAACAATTTGTCACTTTGCCTGTAGCAGAATGTTTCCTGTATATACAAGAAAACTCTAATCATTCTAGATTTATTTTCTTTCATATTTAACTTAGACCATTTGAATTCTTTTTTTAACCATGATCTTCATGGTTTTCTTCTACCATACAATCCACTCAAACAGTCTCTAAACCTAAATGCACCTCACCATTCACATGCATAGTGGTGTCTTTTAGAAATTTGACCTATTTTCTTGTCTCCCTGCCCACATTCATTTCACCCATGTTCCAACTCTAACTACCTATGCTGATGATGTCAGCATTTCTATTGCCACGTGTGCTTAAAGCTCTCTAAGTTGCAACTTACTATGCATCTTCTCCACAATGGAGAAGATACCTGCATCTCCATGTTGTGTTCAAGTTAACCTGTTATCCAGTTATTTAGGAGGCTGAGGCAAGGAATCACAAATTTAAAGCCAGCCTCATTTCTAACAAGAATCTAATTTTCTATAATCTATATAACTTTCCATCTTTATCTGTATATATCTGATGTTCCAGGAACACCAAATTTATACATTTTTTTCTTCAAAATATGCTGACCTGGGACTCTGGAAGTTTGTTCAGGAAGATATCTTTATACTTTTATCTGGTAACCCCAAAAGTACTTTGGCATCGCAAAAAATATTTTTTGCAGGAAAGCTTATCTAATGCTGCATTATGAGTTATTTGCTCTCACAGAAAACTGGGAGAATGTTTACCAATCAAAACATCACACTCTAATCATATTGTTGGTTTATAGGCTTATTTGAAAGTGGGAATTTTGTCTCATTTTAAAAAAAAATTTCTCTAGTGCCAGTTTCTGTCACATTGTTGTAGATTGATATTTTTTTTCAAATGAATTAGTGAATGGATTCTTGTCTCTCATACCCTATCTCTTTTCTACTTTAAAGAAAATCATTAGTAACATTTATAACACTTTTTTCTTTAGTTGTACTTTGTAAATTCTCCTTAAAATATTTTACTAGTGTTTGACTCAGTACCTATTGCCGTGAGAGTTTTGCATAGTAAATAACTATGGACTCTCAGTAACATAAAACATGTATCTCGCTTAGTCACCTGGGCTGCTGTACGGATCTTGTCTGGGTTTCCGCACATGGCTGAGTGGTGGCTGGCTGTTGGCTAATGTAGGATGGTCTTAGATATTATTGTTGGGCTTTCTCAGCCTTGTTGAAAGAGTTTCTGGTTCTCCTGACAGGATAACCTGGCAATGTTTTTTAATGGAGAGATATAAGAGAGCAAGCCCTAATATATTCCAAGCCTCTGCTGATGACAGCTCTGCTGACATTGTATTGTCTAAAGCATGTCACATGAATGGATTTAGGGAAGTCAAATTATGCTCCCTTTCTTATCATGAAAGAGAACTTCAAAATCACATGGCAAAGGGTATAGATTAAGGACAAATTTAAGAATTTAGACCAATATTAGAATCTATCGTGGGTTATTCAGTCAGTCCACCAATAACTCTTTTTGGCACCTATAGTTCTACAAACCATTTTATTAAGATGGTACAGAAGTTATTAGAGAAAGATAGATGAATCATAATTTTCTTCCGTGAGTTTCACATTCTATATGGAATTTAATAGAGAAAAAGTATACGCGACTAAGAGTTAGATATATGAGATAAGAAATGTTTTGTTAATGGAGAAAGGAAACATCAGCAGCATTAACAATCCTTTTAAAAAGGTCTTTTGGTCTGGGCATGGTGGCATGAGCCTGTCATCCTGACAGCTGAGATGGTTGAGGCAGGAGGATCCCACATTTGAGGCCAGCCTTAGCAACTTAGAGAGATCTTGCCTCGAAATAAAAAGATAAAAAGAACTGGAGTTGTAGATCAGTGGTAACGTGCCCCCCTCAGATCAATCCCCAGTACTCCCACCTCCGAAAAAGGGAGGAGAATGGAGAACTAGATTTGGAAATACTGCTGAAATTTTAAGCAAAAATTAGGAAGAGATTTCATGCAGAACAATTTCCTTTTTTTATTGTATCATTAGTTTATCATATAAATTGCTTAGGTTTCTTTATCTGGAAATTTGCAGACATCATTCCTAAATTGGTCTCGAAATGGTGATTGGTGCGTTACAAGTGAATAACAACAGTAAATAATTCATAATCAAATCTCCCTTGAAGACATAAGTAAACATATAAATAACTATAATAAATTAGAAAAGAACATGATGACTTTGATTTGATTGACAAAACTACCTGATGCTTTGTCTCCAGGGAGACATCATCAAGCAGGGTTCAGAGTCTCCACTGCAAATTAGAATTGCATGCACGACTCTTTTCTGAAGCTCAATTAACTTTGAAATTTAAAAGTGCTTTAGGGAACCAGGTTTGGGTTGACGACAAGGAGAGTTATTAGGTTAACCACAAAAAGCAATATTTTACAAACTATGGGGAAAGACGAAAATAAACCAGAAAGAAACATGCTCTCAGGAAACAACTAATGTATAGAGGAAAAATGACAGAAATCTCAAATATTCTGTTATCCATTTATTTTTGCTTTTAAAATTTTTGTTATTTTGTATTTAGCTTTCTTTAAGATTTTTGTACCCCTCTATTTTTTTTACTATATTTCTGAAGATGAAAATCTCAGTGTCTTGCTTGAATATACTTTTATAAACATAGAGACATTTATTTCAGCCAAATAGAGATAAAGAAGAAATGAATTTTCATACAAAATATTTTTGCAATTTAAGAAACAAGACACCACGAGCCATTTAAAACTTAAAATTAAGCATTCTCCATTTCTCTTTCTGTTATTTTAAAGTGAATCCTCAAAATTTTATTACTGCATCTCTAAATATGTTGCTATTTATCTCCAAAAACCAAAATCTCATAAATCTTAGTACCATTATCACAATTAAAAATAATTTCCATTTCCCCTTCTGCCATCCTCATGAAATTTTGTTCTCTATACAGGTCTCCTTCTTTCCTTTCTACTCCCCTAGGAAGTGAGCCATTTTATAACTATGGTTAATATCACATAGAACTCAGTGTTTACCTGTTGTCTGTTCCCTTGGTACCTGAAGATGGTGCCAAAACTGCTACTTTAATTTATGGCATATCACATTTAGAAATAGTAACTTTTACTTATTTATTCAGAGAAGACAGTTAAGCAACAATGAAGTTCATTTAATTTTTGGCAAGGATTTCTCCTGGGGGAGAGGTAATGGGGGAAGAATGTAAAAAGAAAAAAAAAAAATCTCCAAGGGCTGTTTCTTCTTCTTCTTTTTTAAAAAAATATTCATCTTTTAGTTGTAGGTGGACACAATATCTTTATTTTATTTTTATGTGGTGCTGAGGATTGAACCCAGTACCTCAGGCATGCTAGGTGAGTGCTCTACCTCTGAGCCACAACCCAAGCCCAGTTTTTAGAACTTGTTTACCAGATTATAATACACTTCCAACTACATGTTTAAGAATGCATCTCATTCCATGATTTGCTCTTCTCATTTCTTAATAATGATCTGGAACATCACCTAGTGAGAGTTTGAAATTCTGTGGATTCAGAGATGGTGGAAAGACTTTGGTTAAAAGTCTGAGCCTCTGGGCTGTGGCCCTAGTTCTATCTCAGTTTAAACTTGATTTATGAGTTCCTTAGATTGTCTAGGTCTGTTTTATTCTTCTTTAAAAAAAAGATATAAAAAGCACTATGCTATTGTTACATATGTTTATGAAAGGTAAATAAATGGACTAGATGATACATACGAAAATACACATTTTCTTTTTGATTTATTTTAACATGTTGCAGTGGAAGTTTCACACATTAACCATGAAGAGAGAACAATATAAAGAACTCCACGATCCCAAATATTAATGGAAATCAATTTATGACTAATCTGTGGGATCTATGTTTCTACCAATTTCTTTTGCCACAATTATTTTTAAATATTATTATTTTACCTATAAATATGTTGGCACTTATCTCAAAAACTAAGATACCATAAGATACCATTGCAGAGCCATTATCACAGATAAAATTAACTAAAATGTAATGATTTAATGTCAAAATTAATTATTTATTACATTACATGATCATTGACCAAATATAATGGTCAAATTCTTATTTTGGCTGATCAATTTTTGTTAACACAAGACACAAATAATTTCCATGTGTTATGATTAGTCCACATGTTGCAATTAAATAATTTTAAACAATAATTCACATCCCTTTTTGTCCCAATGCATTTTACTTGTTGGAGAAACTGCCATTTTTCCTTTCACATTGCTTTTTCATGGTGTTAAAATGTTGTGCTATCTTATTTCTTGTAAATTATAGCTATATTGAAAGCTTGAATAAAATTTAAATTTTATATTTTTCATGTTTGCAAATTATATTCTTAATATTGTTTTTAAACAACATTTTTTTTCTCTGCAGTTTTTTACTACAAATTCTATTAAGCCTTTTCAACGAGAACAAAGCCCTATGATACTTTAAACAAGAAGAGACATCATAATTCTCTGTAACATACTTTCCCATGTGTTTAACTCATGACCAAGAAAACATTACCTGGTTCCACCTGTTACCTGTCCTTTTACCCAGTGGAAGTAGAGGTGTTCAGAAGAATGATGGGTAACCATGTTGTTTTCCCTCTGTTCTTGTTCCTTCTTTCTTTTCCATACAGATAAATCTTAGTTGTCTTGTATCATTTGACCCATTAATATTGAATTGCATGAATGTAAATTATAAAGCATGATGATGAACAGAGTGAACCCACCACTCAATGTGACATCTAGAATATTATGAAATGGCCTTTGTGCTTCCAGTCTATCCTATCTGTAAGCACTACTCTCTTGCTATATAAAAACTAATTTTATTACATATTTAATATTCCTAAATATTATTTTTTTATCCCACGTTTTTGAGTTTTACTTCTACAGTCCACTATGTAATAGTATCTGGAAATCAATATATTTGTTTAATTTTTTTCAAGTTTAATCCATGTGATTTTTCTATTTATTTATTTTCCCTGCTGTGTCGAACTTTATATACCCATTTATTTTTCTATAATTGTATCATTGAGTATTTAGGTTGTTGTTCCCAGTGTTTTACTATTACATTCTGGCTCTGGATATTCTTCTTCTTTTTTTGTGGTGCTCAGGATTGAACTCAGGGCCTTGTACATGCAAGACAAGCACTCTATCAACTGAGCTATATCCCTAGCTCCTGGCTCTGGACATTTTTTACCTATTCCTTGGTAAACACATTCCAAAATGTCTCTAGGAGTTTTTTTTTGGAGTAGAATTATCTGTCCTATAGTGTGTACATGTTCAATTTTACAAAATAATACAAATTTATTTCCAAAGTATTTTACCAACTTACATTGTTATTAACAGTTTTGACAATCTCTATTAATCAACATCTTTTATGTTTATAATTAATTTATGGCTTTTTATAAACTAGATATAAAGACTATCTCTTTGTAGACAATTGATATGTCACTGTTCAACAACAAAGAACTTTATTTTACACAAATTATTGCCTTACATCATTTCTTCTGATATTTCTGTTCATGTATTTTTTTACCTTTGCTTTTCTTTAGCAAACTCTGTTATGTATTTTTTGTCAGTTACATGCATTACAATTATCTTAGCCCATTTGATGACAAATCTTTTAACTTTCTTAAGAATGGTCTTTGATTAACAGAAGTCTAAACTTCCAATGTAGTTGTATATACCAGTATTATCCTTCATAGTTAGAAATTTTTGAGTTTTCTTTTTTTAATCCCTTTTCTCAAGACAAAACCTGTTTTCCCATGTCTTTGTCTAAATATTTAAATGTTTTTAACAATTTTATTAAATATTTTAAAGTTCTGCTTTGAATGTTGAAATTCTTGTTCCACTTGATTTTTTTTTGTAGGTAGTCTGAGGTGAGGTTCAATCTTTCCCCCATTTGACATTTGAACAGCTAAGACTTTTAGAGAATAGTTTTTCATAATCCCAAGTCATCTATTAAAATTCCATATATAAACATGAATATATTCCTAGTATGTTAGGTATATTTGTGTAAAACCTTATTGCATGTTGAATTTTATTAAATATATATATTTTGCATATAGTACTAGGAGATTTCATCTAACAATATGAAACTGTCCTGCCTTGTGAGAAAAATCCCACCTGGTCATGGAGCATTTTTAATACATTTTATACAATGCTCAGTTTAATATTTTGTTTCAATTTTTACATTTATGTTCATGAACAAAACTAGCTTTTTCTTTTATTATTCTATATTTGTCTAGGAACAAGAAATAACTTTATTAGAAGTTACCCATGAAAAATCTATAGCAAATAAAATTTACAACATGAGAACTTTGAAAATATATTCTTAAAAACTAGATACAAGTAAATGCTATACTACACCAGTAGATTTCAACTAGCAAGTGATCAGATAAGAAAATGAAGCTAAGTGCCTAAAAAATGGAAAAGTAGAAATTATGCTGCTATTTTTAATTCTTTTGATCAAGTCAGCATTATCCTACACCAAAACCAGATAAGAACAATAAAAAAAAAGAAAACTACAGACTAATATCCTTGATAAACACATAGGCAAAAAAAATCCTCAATTGAATATTAGCAATCTGAGTCCAATAACATATTTAAAAAAATATTTCATCATAATCAGATGAGATTGATCTAGGGATGCAAAGATGGCTCAACATATGCACATTAAGAATCATTAAACAGCACATGGACAGAATGAAGAATAAAAACCATATGATCTTCTCAATAAATAGAAAAGGCATTTGATAAAATTTAATATCTTTCATGATAAAAAAAACTTTCATGAAACTAGGTATGGAAAAAACATACCTCAACATAGTAAAGACCATATATCATAAATCTACAGCTAATAACATATGGAATGGGGTAAAATGGGAAGCTTTTTCTCTAAAATCTGAAACAAAGCAAGGATGGCCTTTGTAGCACTTTTATTCAACATAGTACTGGAAGTTCTAGGCAAAGCAATTAGGCAAGAGAATGAAATAGAGGACAATCAAATTGGAAATGATGAAGTCAAATTGCCACTGTTTACAAATGACATACATAATGGTATATTTTGAAAACTTCAATGACTCCACCAAAACAAACAAACTAAAAGCAACAATAACCTATGAGAAATAATAAACACAGTATAGTTGCAGGAGGCAAAACTGACTTACAAAAAATCAGTACTGTTTTTATACATCATAATGAATTATCTTCAAAAGAAGTCAAGAAAACAAATAAAAAATAAAACTACCTAGGGAGCTCTACAATAATAACTTGAAGCATTAATTACAGTTATTGAAGAATACACAAAAAATGGAAAGACATCCTATGTTAATGGGTTGGAAAAATTAATACTCTTAAGTTGTCCATACTGCTCAAAGTGTTCTACACATTTAATGACATTCTTATCAAAACACCAATGACAATCTTTACAGAATTAGAAAAAAAGTCTAAAATTTGGAATCACAAACCCCCCCAAATAGCCAAAACAAGCATGAACAAAAAGAACAAAGCAATAGGTATTAAGTTACGTGAATCAAAGTATACTAAAAGACCATAGTAATCAAAACAGCATTGTATTGGAATAAAAATAAACACATAGACTATTAAGTCAGCTTTTGGTTGCTGTGACCAAAATCCCTACAAGAATAACTTAGAAGAGGCAAAATTGATTTTGGCTCACAGTTTCAGGGTGTCAGTCATGATATGCTTGCTCCATTCCTCTGATCATAAGTGAGGAAGACCATCATGGAGGAAAGGTGTGGTGAGGGAAGCTGTTCAGCTCATGGTAACTAGGAGATGGGGGCGTGGGGGGGGGGGAGAGAGAGAGAGAGAGAGAGAGAGAGAGAGAGAGAGAGAAAGGGCCAGGGAGATTCATCCTTCCAAGGCAGGTACCCAGTGACTAACTTCCTAGTTGAAGCAAGTTTCCCCAGTGGGATGTTCCTAGGGCCCAATCCCCAGATCCCGTTTTTCCAGTAGTCTTCGGGTTAATCCATCTAATATGTTAATCCACGGGTGAGGTCAGTATCCTCAAGATTCAATCATTGCCTAAAAACTCCACCTATTAACCTACTGCACTGGATGAAATTCTCAAAGTGTGAATATTAGGGGATGCATATCTACAGCCGACTGATTTCTGACAAAGGTGCTAAGATCTTTCAATGAATAACTACTGGTCTAGTCAACAAATGTTGCTGGCAGATTGGATGTCCATGTAAAGAAGAATAAAACTAGACCCTTCTGTCTCACCAGTTACAGATTTTAACTTTTGGTGGACTGAAGACTTAAATGTAAAACCTAAAATTATGAAACTACTAGAAGAAAACTAGGATTCATGATTTTGGAATGAGCAAGGATTTGTTTTTGAACAATACTCCAAAAGCACAGGAAACAAAACCAAACATGAACAAATAGAATTATGTCAAACTAGAATGCTTGTACACAGCAAAAGAAGTCATCAATAGAGTAACAGACATAAAGAATGGGAGATATTTGCAAATGATACATCTGTAAGAGGTTAAAAAAAAGAAAACTCTATAGCAAACAATAGAAAACAAACCAAAAAGCCCTAATTTAAAAATGGGCAATAAACATTTTTCAAAAGAAGACATGCAAATAGCCAGTAGGTTTATGAAAAAATTTACCATTACCAACCATTAGGGAAAGGCAAATTAAAAACTACAGTGAGGTATTTTCTCACTCTAGGATGAATGGCTCTTACCAAAAAGACAAAAAGACAAAATGGAAAGCAGTATGGAGATTCCTTGGAAAACTGGGAATGGAACCACCCTTTGACCCAGCTATCTCTCTCCTCCTTCTCATACCCCACTTGAATCAAATGTATGAAATATGATATATCAAGGTCATTGTAATGTTTTGAGAAACCAATAAAAAAATAAAAATAAAAAAATAAATAAAGTTTAAAAAAACATTGAGATAATTTTTTTTTAAAATCACTTAAAAAAAACAGCATACTACAGGGACACAGCCACATCAATGTTTAGAGCAGCACAATTCACAATAGCTAAACTGTGGAACCAACCTAGATGCCCTTCAATAGATGAATCAGGATAAAAAAAAATGTGGCCTATATACACAATGGAATATTACTCAGCAATAAAAGAGAATAAAATCATGGCATTTGCAGGCAAACAGATGGTGTTAGAGAAGATAATGATAAGTGAAGTTAGACAATCCCAAAAAACAAATGCCAAATGTTTTCTCTGAAATAAGGAGGCTGATTCATAGTGGGGTATGGAGGGGAAACATGGGAGGATTAGACGAACACTAGATAGGGCTGAGAGGTGGGAGGGGAAAGGAGGGGGCAGAGGGCTAGCAAGGATGGTTGAATGTGATGGACATCATTAGCCAAAGTACATGTATGAAGATACAAATTGGTGTGAACTTACTTGATATACAACCAGAGATATGAAAAATTGTGCTGTATATGTATAATAAGAATTGTAAACTTTCTGCTGTCATTTATTTTTAAAAATCAATTTAAAAATTTAAAAAAGGAAAAAACAATCATGAAAAACTATAATAAACAAACAACAACAACAACAAAACAACTACAAAACATTTTTTTTCCTCTTTCTCTCTTCTCTAGTGATTCATGTTTAATAAGGTGTGAAATCCCACAAAGTTTAAAACAAACATGTCCTCTTGTAATATATGGAAATATGTATGTATGTACACATGTATATATTCACATGCAAAAATATACTTACAAAATATACATAACATATAAAATATACATATATAATTTTTAAAAAAGACAAATGATAACAATTGGTGGTAAGGAGTGGAGAAAGGGAGACCTTTATTCACTATTGGTGAAGGGGTACATTAGTACCGTCATTATGGAAAACATAATGACATAATAAGTGGCTATTCATCATAAAAGTAAAAGAAAGAACTACCATATGATCCAGTAATCCACTACCAAGAATTTATGGAAGGGAAATCAGTATGTCTCAAATTTATGGAAAGGAAATCAGTATGTCTCATTTCCACACGTTTCCTGCAGTGCTATTCATAATAGCCAAGAAAGAAAACAACTTAAGTGTCTATCAACTAACGAATAGATAAAGAAAATATGGTGCACACATACAATGTAATACTATTCAGCCTTATAAAGGAATAGAATGAAAGCTTATCATTTGTGACAACATGGATGAAAACAGAGACCATTATGTTAAATTGAATAAGCCAGACACAAAAAGACAAGTAATGCATGATCTCACTCATATCTGGAATTAAAAAATGAATCCTATAGAAGTTGAAAGTAGAATGGTGGTTATCAGAGCCTGTGGAGAGTAGAGGGAGAGATTGATCAGTGAGTACTGAGTTATAGTTGGATTGCAATAAGAAGTTTTCAGATGCTTTTGCTCAATATGGTGAATATAGGTAATGATAATGTACTGTATATATCAAAAGGTAAGAAAAAAGGATTTTGAATGTTTTCAACTAAGAGAAGTGACAAATATTTGAGGAAATACATACTTTTATCCTGATTTAAACTTTACATAAGAAGTTTTGAAACATCATAATAGTACCAAAAAATTTGTAATATTTTTATGTTTTTATATATCAGTTAAAATAATTTAATTTATAAATGTAAAAAGCTAGATGTTCTTTGCAATCATTAAACATATACTATCTAAAACATATATTGCAATTGCTTCTTTGGGCAGGTTAAATCATTGATATATTTAATAATGTACCTATTTTAGTAATTTGTTATAAGAACTTTAAGACTATTCCTTTGATTAGGATTTCTTAGAAAAACTTGCCATGCAAGATAAACTGTACCTGAAACAAACTCTTCCAAATTATATTTAATTATAAGATCCCAATTAACAAGTTGCCTGAATGGCTATGGACAAGTGAATATTCAGGTTATTGCAATGCTTTACTTCTGCTTGCCTATCAACTACTGAAAAGTAACTTTTGGGAAAAAAGCCAGAAAGAAAAATTCTTGCAATTTTTGGAAAAATTAAGTAGATTAATATTTTCTGAATACATCATTTTAAATAGATTGCACAATTATTCAAAATGAATCAATATATTTACATTGTTTTATTCAAGGTTTATCATGTTCTATTATGAAACAATGAAATGCAATTAATAAATCATCAGTTCCTTTTTCTTGTTTTATTTGAAAATGCTTTGGCATATTTTAGCATATCATTTTTAGAGTAGCAAATAACTCTAATGTATAACATTAATAAACGGTGATAGACTTTACTATAAATATTGCATCTGTTGCCAAGAAAAGTTACATACAAAAACAGAACATTGCAAACAGCAGTTCAGTAATTCTTTTGGTAGTAGACAAATAGGCCTTCTGCATCATTTTAAGTATCTTTGCACTACTTGACCCTCTGCACTTGGAGAATATTGTTTTTTATACATCAACAGTTTGCTGGGTTTAAAAGATTAACACCATATATGTGGTGTTGTGAGAGCGCAGAAAACCAAATTGAGCAGTTTTTACCCCCTTGTGTTTTATCTGAAGAAGAGCTGAGGAGTGAAGAAAAGCTGTGACAAACTTTTCATGTGTGTAGTCATCGCAGGGTATGTTGCAAAACACAAATAAAAGAATTGAGGCAATAAAACAAAATATTGAGATGTAGCACAAGATAAATGTGTCAGTTTCCATGAAAGTAATAATAATTTAATATTCTTATTCACAATCACTGTTATTTGAAAATAAACATTTAGGTAGTGAAATATGTAAGGATTCAAAATATATTGTATTCTGGTATTGCTTGCTATGCCAAAGTAGAAACTGAGAGTGTTTAACAACTGGGACTGTTGCACAATTATGAGACTGTACCCTGAATTTTAGATGGTTTTAACTCTTGCTTATATATTCTATGTTAATTCAAAGAAAGCTCAAGCATTAGAAAGCTCACAGTTACCACAAAATCAGAAAACTAGATTGATCACCATTCTTTTTCTTTTTCTGCTTTTTTTCATATTAAATTTTGTAAGAAATGTGGTAAATACTAGAATTGCTTATATCTAAAACAGGCACTTCTCTTGCTTAATTAAATTACTTGTTCCTGCCCCCATATTTTACTTTCATTCTCTTTCTAACCCTATGTTATCCACATGTTTTGTTTATTTATTTTTGCACATATTCTTTCAAAATCTGTATTTTTGTGTGTATGTGTTTAGTTTATATAAATGTGTTCATTTCTCATTGCTTCATACTTCTTGTTACTAAATGCTCTATTTTTTTATGCTTTCTGGCACTTTGATTACACCATACCTGTTGCTTCCTACTGCCCATTAATACCATGTAGGATATCAGTCACACTTTACCTGTCTATTTTCCCACAGTTGGAAACCCAACTACATCCATTTCCCCAGCACAACAAATAAGCTCCAGAGAGCTTCCCTAGAGATCTCCCTTTGACTTGGTCTGAGAGTTCCTTAGATTATAAATTCAAGAATTGAGTTATTACCAGGTCCTAGAGTACATAGTATCACTTGTTATAGTCAGTATTTTCATTTTTACCAATCTATAAATATCAGGTGATACTTTATCATGTCTTAATTATTATTTACCATTTCTCTATAATGCCCTTGTTCATTTTCTTATATGTTTTATATATTTCTGGGCTTTATTTTCTGAGAATTTTTTTTCATAACTTTTCCTCAATATTCTATGGTAGTTTTTTTTTTTCTTTTTGTTGTTGTTGATTCACAGGGTCCCTGATTGTTGTAATATTGATTGCTTTCAATACATTATTTTGCCATTCATTTTATTATCAACATTATCAGATAACTCTTGTGCTCTGCTTCATGTCCTCTCAACTATTTTTTTGCATCTATTGTTGATACACTCAGCTTTTGTATGTATAACCTGACTTTGGTGTCTTAACTTCTAAAGATTCTACATTGCATGGATTTCCTGACAAGCACTCACTTTTGTACAAACCCCAAAATGAACATGGTTAAACATCCTTGTGTAATGGATAAAAGGAGGCTCCGGATAGATGTCTTTCTTTTCTGTCCCCAATTGTAAAATCCTGTGGCACATTCTGCATAGTTCCCTACAGGATCTTCAAAAGAATCAAGTGTAGTTGAACATAAAGTAGCAACTAGCTTGAAGACACACACTCAAACTGATTTTCCCTTTTTCCTCACTTCACTCTTTTCACTCTTCTCAGATACTTCACCTGTTTCGTGAGATTACTTTCCAAAGTAAAATAGTAAAATAACTACACTTGTTTTTTGTCTCTGACTCTGTTTTTTTTTTTTCTTTTAAGGAACTAAAACTAAGCCACATGATGCCATGGGGTTCCTAGAAAGCCAACTCTCAGGGTAGAATCCTAAAACTGTATCACTCATCAGTCAATAATAATGACCTAATTGCTAGTAGTAAGAATGCAGGTGATGATTGCTAGACAGAGAGGTATTGCAATTACTTGCACTTTAAATGATGGTGGGTTTTGGTAAATTATACAGAGAATGCCAACTACTGGCTTATGCACTGTTGGCACTAGTAGGGAGAGGTGGCAGGAAATGATAGCTGTAAAGATGGTGGGATTAGCTGATTTTTATTATTGGATTTAGATAACTAAAAAAATAAGACAAGAAGCTCATATTAGCAAATTAGCAACTCAAAATATGAAATGAAAGAAGACATACATGGTGATGTTACAGAGATTCTTATTTCATGTGTCTACAAGTCGAACTTACAAAAACCAGGCCCAGGATCAAGTCGTAATGGTAACAGAGCTGCCGTGCAGAGACTGACTGATATCATGTGTTAAAGTTAGGATTCTAACAGGAATACACTGAAATAGGAACACTTGGGTGGATATGTCAGAAGATCCTAAACTATTTGATGCTTCTGAACCATCAAGGATGGCAAAAGCAGCGCCCTCACCTATAGGCACTTTAGAGGCCTCAGGTGGCAGGTTCCTTGCAAAATAATGTTCTTTTTTAAAGATCACTTCCTATCTTCTTGCTTCTAGTTGCACTTCAGTAGGAAAATATGGTACATCCTCCAGGAGGAAATAATATCCACTTGTAAGTAATAGCAAGACCTAACTATATATGTAATGTCAACAATCAGGGACAAAAGTAAGTAAAGTAAGAGTAAAACTTTGTTCTTTGGATAAGGGAAAGTGAAAGATAAAGTATATACAGGAGGATCTGTGAATATGTGAGGCCAAGAAAGCAACCACTTAATACAGCAGAATAATTTATGCTGATCACTATAAATATCTTGCAAAGGCAAGAAGTAGTACATGTGAAACCCAGAGGATTCAGAGTACATCATGGTTCTACCACTCAGTGAGAGCTGTAAATGGGCAGTTGCAGCACCTTCGATCTAAACTTCATTCCAGTGAACTCACTGTTTGAGAAATTTATCATGAGAAGTGGAGCAGAAAGATAACAATATTTATTACATTTATAAGTATCATTTGCCCTAACAGATACTTCCTTGTATGACATTAAGTCTTTCACAGAGTCTTTGGCAGTACACTGTCTAGAGAGTTCTGTGATGGATTGGACTTAATGGAGGGCATTGAGTCTATCTGAATAGAACCTGAAGGAGATAAAATAATAGTGGTTCTTTACCTTAAAGGGTGACCTAAAACCTAATTCCTAAAAGTTCTGGGTCATTAGTAATTCTGTCTGGATTGAGTTATTAACCTTAATCACAGCATCAAAATTCAAAGAGACATGCTAAAGCATCGCCTATATTCTGGACATATTTGTTCTTGCCTTCATGAGAAGTAGCAGTCCAATGTCTTCTTGATAGTCAGGATCATTCAACCCACTCACCACAGTAATTTCCATGTTGCCTGTTGATTCAGAGACCAAGTCTCCAGGCAATAGTATTAATTTCAGTCCAATAGACCAACTGTTGTGTTTCCTATTAGAAGCATTTCTCCCTTTAGAACTAAGACTTCTAGACTAAGAGAGCGTGAGCTTGTGGGGATAGGAAGAGAAAATTTTACTAGTGGGTCAGTTGGGGTAGCAATGAATGATGCCAGTCCCATTTCTATCCCTTTATTCCTGGGTCTGTGTATGCCAGTTATGGAGAAAACATATGGATTCTGATTCTGAACAAAAAAGCCTCCTGAAGAAGCTTGTCCCAGCCTATAGTATAATGCCTACAGTGCTATAAATAAATTCTACACTGTTCTATCAATTCAGCTCATTTAGGAAAATGGAGGAAAGACTAGTACATTCCATTATAATGGGATCATGGCCACACTTCATTTTCTGTGAAATGAGTTTCTTGACCTGAAGCAATGTTATGGTAGAGTAGTCAAGGCATTCTAGTAGTTAGCAGAGTATTCTGGGGAATGATGTGATATTGGATTCAGTGTTTTCTCTGCTGCTGGCATATTAAGTACTTATCAGTAGCCATAGCCAATTAAACCTAGGTGAATGGAAGTCTATGTTGCTGAGCCCATTCATAGCCTATATTTCTTACACTATTACCACTTTGTTAATGAGCTCATTGGTGATGGCAGTGGTCACTGGGGAAGAGGCTGACTGTTCTACAAATAATGTCTTATACTATTCACTTGATTATTAAAATCTTCCTCTACATAGTTCAACTTTTTGTAAGTATTCAGAAAAGATTCACTTCACATTCTTTGCTAATTCAGATAGGCCTATCCATGAATCTCTGCCCCAGATTTCCTTGTTTCCAATTTTCCAATCATGTTCCTTTCATGTTCCTGACCATACATCCAAACCATTGGAAAAAAACCCATAGATTTGTAAATAATTACATGTCTGGTCTTTTCTTTTAAGCAAAGAGAACAGTCACATCATTGCTGAGTATTCTACCAACTAGTAAGAATTTTCTTTGCCTTTGAGCTTCAGGCATGTGCAAGGAAAATGCTGTAGCTGTGCACTTTTAGGTGGGAACTTCATATTGTGCAGAGCCACCCATAAAAGGGCCTGTAGCTTCTCTTACCAAATGATTGGCGGGAACTCCTGGAAAGCCATTGGTATAGATGAGAGAGAGTGACATAAAAGGAATGGGAACCATGGGCAATTGGGACACTTCTTCATCTAACTTTCTTGTGCCTTTAGGATCTGATCATATCTGATCACATACACACTGCTTCTATTTGGTTATGAAGTACTACAGGGAATGTTCAAATTTAAGATGTGGTGGGTTAGATAACACACATTTTATGATGGGCAGCTCAGATTATATGGTAACTTTGTGGCCCATAGTTAAGCATTCAATCTCTACTAAAGCCCAGTAGCAAGCCAAGAGCTGTTTAAAAAAAAAAAAAAAAGAAAGAAAAAAGAAAAGAAAAAAAGAAAAAGAAAAAAAAAATCATTCTTAGCAATCCACAAAGAATGATAGGGCTATACTCTAAAATTCTATGAACCTAAGCTGCAACTCACCTATAGAAGCCTGCCAAAGTCTCCAAAGAGCATTCCTATCTGCAACTGACACTTCAAACATCATTGGATCAAATGGCAGCAATTTGCATAGCAACCTGGTCTTGAGGAGGAAGCTTTGTTTTGGGCACCACTCAAAACTAGCAGCTTTTGAGTCACTCAGGACACAATAGTCTGAAGCAACACACTCAATGAAGAATATCTTGTCTTCAAAATCCAAAGAGGCCCACTAAGTGTTGTGCCTCTTTTTTGTCTGTAAGAAGGGCCATATGTGTAACAAGTAATCCTTCACTTAAAAAGAATTTTTCAAATGCCCTATTTTACAAGACACCTAGAAATTTCACTGAGACATAAGGTCACTGAATTTTCATCAGATTTATTCCTCACTCTCATATACACAAATTTTTTTTGCCAGTGAGTCTAGAGTAGCAGTTGCTACTTCTTACTAGGACCAATGAACATAAATCGATCAATATGATTGACAGTAAAGTATGTTTTGGAAGGGAGAGGCGATCAACGCCTGTGAGAATTAAATTGTGACACCAGGCTGGAGCGTTGATATATCACTGGGGGAGGATAGTTAATATATATTTGTGGCCTTGGTAGCTAAAAGCAAACTTCTTGTGGTCTTTCCTAACAGATATGGAGAAAATAAATAGCTGTGTACCAGTTTTCAGGTAATGTGCTTTTTTGTTCAAGCAATGAAACTTCATCTGGCACAGCATCTGTAATTACAGCCACTACACAGTTAAACTTATAATAATCTACTGTCATTCTCCAAGATTCATCTGCCTTCATCCAGGCCAAATAGATTAATTAAATAGGGTATGTTAAGAATCAACACATTTGCACCTTTCAAGTTCACGATGATGTCACTGATCACTGCAGTTCCTCAAGGAATGTAGCAGAGCTTTGGGTTACTATTTTCTCAGGTAGAAGCAGTTACAGTGGTTTCCACTTGTTTTTTTTCTACCACATTGCCCTCCCCCTGCAGGTCAGAGGACCAATAGGGAATTCTTCTAGCTGCTGAGTAAATATATTCCAATTATGCATTTCAGAACTGGATAACAAAATACAGGGTAGGTTTGGAAAACCACTGGGCCCAATGTGAGCTTAAATTCCATTACTCTTGTCTTCCTCAGCCCCTTCCTCTGAGTGGTGGACTGCAGTGATGTTTTGTTTCTTCTAGAAGTGTTAGTTCAGAGATGGTGTCCAGTGGTCTCTGAAATGACCGGTTATTTTTTTCCTCTAATGCATATTGAATCTAGGAGAAGGCCATGGATATCTTTGGGATGACTGGGAGAAATAATAACAGTATAAATTGTTGGCAGCAAACAAGGCTTCTTCCTCAAGAGCACCTTGAGCACCCATGACTCTATGCTTATGATTCATGCTTCACTTTTGTTAATTGACCTAGAACTTTCCTCCTTATACAGATCAGAAAGTTAATGGGATTCTTACCTATTTCACTTTCAAGAATACTATGATTAACTGGATCACATGATAGGTCTGCATGAGTCTTGGTAGCTGGAAGCAAACTGCTTCTAGTGGTCTTTCATAACAGATATGGAGAAGAATGCATTTGTCAGATCAATAGCTGCATATTAGTAAGCAGGGTACATGTTTATTTGTTCAAGAATTTCTGGCTTGTTTGGGACTCCTGTAACAAAATACCATAGACTAGATAGCTTACATAACACAGCCATACTACCCTGAACGTGCCTGATCTCTGAAGCTAAGCAGGGTTAGGCCTGATTAGTACTTAGATGAAAAAACGTCCTTACTTTCATATGGTCAGCTTCTCACTGTGTGCTCACATGGCCTTTCCTGTATTTATGTGCCTGGAGAAAGAGAGAGTTCTTGTGCCTCTTTCTCTTCTTGTAAGTACCTTCATGTTATCATAGTAGTTCTACTTTCACAACCTCATCTAAACCTAATTATTTTTAATGGTTCAACTCCAAATGCATCAAACATATGAATTTGAAGGGGATACAGAAATTCAAAAGTCCATATGGCCATTTATGATTGAGTGACACTACTTATTATCAGATTCAAGTAATTCCCATTGATCCATCCCAGGATGCAGTTACTGTCATTGCAGTTAGGTTTCCTAATTCAGTGTCCAGTTTCCTTTGTAAGGCTAGTCTACAGACAAGAGTGACCACAGAACTCTTCAAAGATGCTATGGATCTCCTCACAACTTTATTTCTCATAGGCGGAGAGAAAGATGTCTCTTCTGGACCCTCCTAGGCTAGATGAGTGGGACTTAAATGACAGAACAACTCAATTTCCCTGAGACTTTAAATCCCTTCCTCTTTTTCAAATCAAGCCTGGTCTGGCATGTCTAATTTTCACACTGCAGGCTACCTTTTGGTTCATGTTTATATCAATAAACCAAACAAATGGTTGGAATCCTTTCTAAAACCTTGAGCTATAACATTTAATGTGAACTCTCTGCTTGATTAACCTATAAAAATTCATCTTGATCCAAATTCATGTCTCTGCCATCATTAATCCATGCACTTAGTATTTATTCCCATATAAGTTTCTCAGATTTCTGTCTTTAAATTAGAAAATTCAAGTTGTGTTTTCAGAATACCGTATACCTCCTCGTGGATAATAATACTTTGAAGCTTACTTTAAGGGAATTTGAGTCTAGTTATAGATCTAGATGCAAAGAAGGATGGTGGAGGTGTGTCCTGAGGAGATTCAGCACTGTATTTCAGGACAACTGCATAAGGGGAGGTTATTACTGTTTTCTTTGGGCAATGCATGGCTAACCTCCTCTCAGTGGGCTTAGTCACTCTGCTTCTGCTGCTTCTGCTAGGGGTGGAGAGGCCTCTTCAATATGAAATGAATAGACTATTTCCATAATGAAGAAAATCCATCAAAATCTAGAGACATGGTGTCTTTAGTGTCATCTAGATTGTTCTACATATCTCCATTCCAATTTTCAAGATTCCATTCATTGTCAATCCATATCCTCACTTTTAACTATAGACAATTTGAAAGGCTGGAAGTTAGCTTACACTGTAATTCAGCTAGTTGCAAGATGAGATTCTAGGCTTGGTTTTTTTCAGCAATCAATAGGAAATAAGGGGTTCCTTCAGATCATACACATAAACTTTCTGATAATTTATGCAGTATTTGATCTTGGAATTTGAATCTTTGAGCCCATCCTTTTCCCATTTTGTCCAGTGGCATTAAGAGCAAACAACTTATCTCATTATTCTTGTTAATATAACAAAAATGGCTCGAAAGTATCATATACTCAGTCACACTATGATTCTTGCTTTTCAGAGTTTTCATGACAAGTATTTAAAAGTGATATCACCAGAAAATACCAGGGAGTGTCAATACTCTCTTTGCTCAGGGAAATAGAGTTATTCACATCTGTAGATTTAATCAGATTACAAAGTCAATTCCAAAAACCTCAGAACCAATTTAGAAGACTCATCCTTAAAAAAGAATCTATAGATAACAACAATGTACTGTGCATTTCAAAAAGCTAGAAGAAAAGTTTTTAGAAGTTTCTACTTTGAGTAAATATGTTTAACCTGATAAGTATTACTTGATATAAAGACGTATCAAAATATCATGTTATCTCACTAATAGGTATAATTTTTATGTTAGTTAAAAATTAACTTTTAAAAACTTCTTTTCCTAAAAACTACTTTTGGTATCAAAATTAATACTAGTTAGGAGTTTTCAAGAGAAATCAAACCGATAGGATTTCAGATCATTTATACACACACACACACACACACACACATACATACCCCTACGGATACCCACAAATTTATTACAAGTATTTGCTCATGCAATCCTTATAATAAATTATAAGGATTTTAACCAACAAGTCCTAAGATCTTCAGAGTGAGTTGGCAAGTTGGATATACAAGACCAATAGCATAGTTTCAGTCCAGTCCAAGTCCAAAGACCTGGGAATTAGGAGAGTCGATTGTGCAGTTCTAGCCTGAAGGTCTTCAGGCTAGAGATCCAGGAATATCCAACATTTCTGTTCCAGTATAAAGAAGGAAAAAACAATGCCTCATTTCAAAGGCTGTCAGGCAGGATGAATCCTCTCTTATTCAATGGAGGGTCAGCCTTTTTGCTCTATTCAGGCCTTCAAGGGATTGGGTGAGAACCACCCACATTATGGAAGGCAATCTGCTCTACTTAGTTTATCCATTTATGTGTTAATCTCATCCAAAAACATCCTTCCAGAAAGACTCTGAAGAATATTGGACCAAATATCAGGGTACCCTGTGACCTTTTCAAATTGATACATAAAATTAACCATTATAGCTGCCTGAGTGGGACAATTTTGGGTGCCTTCTAGATAGGGTTTTCAAATAGTCTCAAAGGGTGATTTAATTGTTGTACGGGGGTGAGGATCATTGGTAAAGCAACTGACTACCATAAGAGAGACTCTATGTTCAATCCCCCAGCACTGAAGAGAAGGAGGAGGAACAAGATTATACACTCTAACCATTTATATCCCTGTTCTATCTTTCCAGTAATCCTTTCCTTTTCATCACATCACATCACAGAATAATCTACAGGCACACCAGCTCTTACACCAGGCTCTCTTTTGTGCTAAAAACCTACATAAAGACATTTGGAAACCTGTAAGACACTGGAAAACTGAGGCACATTTTTTTCATGTTATAATTATTCTGACTTCTCTTCCTATGTCTGCTCCATCTGGTCAGGTTGTTACCTGCTGCCTCACAGCTGCATTATGGCTGCCACTTAGAACAAGTATGCTCAGCTTACCTGAAGCATCTCCCTCTGTTTCACTACATAAGTAAATACTACCATCTTTCAATGTCTCAAATTATTCTCAATATTTTCATAAAGCCTTTGCTGACTCCTTTAGCCTTCAATAGTCTCTAAAATTTTATAACATGAAATTCCTACCACACGATTGAATACACGATTGTGTATTCAACTATATTCTGTCCTAAATAGTTCATTATAGTTCTATAACTTTGTAATCTGAATTCACTACACCTATGAATTCTAACAGTCAATCATTGTAGTCTCACATATATAATTGCAGGACTTCAGCACCAACTCCCAAGATCTATGGTATTTCCAGGACTCCAAAGTATGTTGCAATATATTAAGGGCCAACAGTGCTTATATTCTGCACTAGCCACCTGTGAGCTGTGCTTCAACACTGCTACTACTGCCATGAGAATATCACTGGATGTACTTTTCCCCTGTTATTTTTTCAAAGACAGAATTTGTGTTGGATTCTTTGAGCTCTAGGTCAAAACTGCAGGATTAGGTAGAAAAGAATAAGAAGGTAAAAATCTTTCTTCAATTCTATGTCAATTTTTATTATTTGTCCCCCCCTCACTCCATGCCATTACTTTATGCCTCTTAGATTTTTGTTTGGAAATTTATCTTGGGTTTCTATCTCTGATGTCACTTACTATAAGAACTCGCAAATGGTTCCTTCCAGAGGCTGTATGTGCCTCTTCTCTCTGGTCTCTTCATTATACATTTGGACACAAACAATACTCTCTAAGTGAACTTTCTTATACAAAACTACTGAAAACTTTTATGTAAATTAACCAATAAAAATAAAGTTAGGGTATGCTGAGAGAAGGAAAGAGTGGCAAGTCATTCACAAAATTGTCACTTGGTGCTAATCTTGAAAACCTTACTACAAGCTTCTACCCTTACTTTCATTATGGATGACTATCTACTCAGACTCATGATCTTTGTTTTCCCCCTTCATCAAAATTAGAATACAGCACTCTATAAATAGTAGTGCAAAATAAACACTGGTTGAAATGATTAGAAAAGAAAAAGGGACATTTTCAAACATTAAATGGAAAATTTTATAGAGAAAGTAAAACCCATCCAGTCCAGAGACTTTATTAATCTATGAAATTGCTCTTATAATTTTTAAAAATATTTTTTAGCTATAGATAGACTCAATACCTTTATTTTATTTATTTATTTTTATGTGGTGCTGAGGATCAAACCCAGTGCCTCACACTTGCTAGGCGAGCACTCTACCACTGAACCACAACCCCAGCCTCTTTCTTATAATTTTTTTAAAAATAATATTACAGTTATTATTATCAGAGATTGCATTAATAAAAATCTAGCACCTTGTGAGATTCCTTAAATTAAGGAGCCTTATCTTGCTTTAGCAGCCCCTTAGAGGGAAAGGTCATTTTCATCTGCTTTAGTATTAATAATTTAATTATTTGTGTATTATCACAAAGAAGGATAAGTAGAAAGGAAACTGGAGAGTAGAGGAATGAGGTGAGGGGAAGGAAGGAGAGGAGGGGAAAAAGGAAGTACTGGGGAATTATGAGCAAATTATGTTATTTTCAAATATAGATATGTCACAACTAGTCCTACTGTTGTGTATAATTATAATGTTTCAATATAAACATTAAAAAGGAAAAATATTCCAAAAAATACAAAGAAGTCCAATTCTTAGGATATCCTCCCTTCTATTTAGTTTTCAGTTGCTCATCTTGATCTTCTTCCTCTTTTTTATCACTATTTTAAATTTGTTTGTTTAGATATACTTGACAGTAGAGTGTATTTTGACTTGTTCTATATACATGAAGTATAACTTATTCTAATTAGGATATCATTCTTGTGGTTGTGATATTCTTTCTCTTTATTTATTAAATTACTATGAGGGAAGGAACACACATCTCAAAATATTTTGGAGGTACAAAAAATATGGGATCCTTGAAGATACCAAATGAGTATGAACTGATTTTCAAAAACAGGAAACAAGTTAATTAAAGATCATAAAGATGGTAGATGAATTGCAATGACATTTGGATGTTCCAAAGAGTGAGTGGGATCTTAGTAAGAGGCTGAGCCACTAGGAATAGAACAGCAATGACATTGAGGAATTGAAAGGCTAAATTTTTGGGATGAATGAAGATTTTTGAGGATGATATCCTACGTCATATGCATAGACTCCATTATGTGTGTGTGTGTGTGACATGGATACACTTTCCTCACCATATTATGCAAAGTATTTCATGTTTATTCTAGAGCCCTTTGATTGTAGACAGTATTAGGGGGTTGGGATTATACAATGTATTCTACAAGATATAGTATTTTCTTTAAGTTATATCATTATTTTTTATACAAAAGAAGGAAAACTATCATGATCAGTTTTTCAAATGACACTAGTATATAAGTAAAGAAGCATATAAACTAATCTGAAATCTTTTGAAGAATGGACAGGTATTCAAAGAAAATTTTAAGATGCCCAATTTATTCTTCTTTAATGAAGAACAACCACCACTCAGTGTAAGATGTGACCTATTATTCATTGTCATTCCAGGCCATAAAAAACGGATTTTAAAGCTTGACTGCCCATCTGTTTTAGTTGGCGTAATTAATAAATATCTGCCAGATGCTGTACTAAATCCATGTTTTTAGCTTTTTATGACAGGTGAGTCTTTATTTATTTATTTTTTGAAGCAAATATACTGCATACTCAGTTCACCCATCACTCAATGGAGAAGGGTCAGAGGGGAGATAATGATTATCATAATAATCCCAAACATTATAATAACTACTTCTGAATTAGATTTGCTTACATTTAATAAGTATATGCATTTTATCTAGGTCCTTGATGCATCATTTTGTTGAAATTAACACTTGTGTCATTTTCTAATATATTTTATGGAGGTATAGGAATGTGAGACTAATAGGTAAGGAATTGCCCCTTTGATATAATAAACTCAGAATACTTCTTTCATTCTCATTTAGTTTACTTTTATTTCAACTAAGTAATCACACCTATAGGAGTCCTTAAATGTTGGAGTTCCTGTACTTTGTGCTGTGTGTGTATGAAGATGAAGGAATTCAAGTAAAGAACATGACTTGGGTACACTTTTTGGTATCCCAGAGAGGAATATTCAGTGGATTATTAAAGAAAGGTTCGATTACCTGCCCTATAATATGTAACTAAGCAAGAAGAAAACCTGGGAAGATGAGAACAAGGAGCAGCTGTTGAAGAGAAAGTATTTTCTGAGAATAGATATTTACTTGTTATTAGACAGAAGTACTTCTGTATAGCTCACCTTCTCCAGAGTACTGGACAGCACTAGATATGCCGCAGACATCAGATGTTTTGAATGAAAGCTTATATTATACAAAGACATGTTTTTACCAAAGCATGAGTTTTATTAAATTTCCCACCTCCTATTCCTTTCCACAAGTAACAAAGTGATATTTAACCTAGAACTGTATTTTTAATTAAAAAAATCTAAGCA
This sequence comes from Marmota monax, assembly GCF_021218885.2. Taxonomy (NCBI): domain Eukaryota; kingdom Metazoa; phylum Chordata; class Mammalia; order Rodentia; family Sciuridae; genus Marmota; species Marmota monax. The sequence goes on along the minus strand of NW_026694099.1, from coordinate 6,974,782 downwards.
CTAAATCTCAATTTTGTAGAGAAAATTTGAAATTGCTGAGTAATGATATTTTGGGTACGGAACCATTCTGGTCTTTTTGTAGAGCTTTCTGAAAGGTCATTTTTTACCTGTTTTATTTTACAGAATTTATTTAGTATAAGCAATTCAATTATTTTCATACTATCACAAAGCTGGAAAATTAGTAGAAAACCCTTCATTCTATTCAGTTTCTAGTTGCTTATCTTAATCCTCCTCCTCCTCCTCCTCCTCCTCTTCCTCTTCTTCTTCTTCTGGCTCTTAGTTTCTTTAAGTGATTAATGATTTTATACTTTCAGCCTCGTAGTGTTTTGGGTACAAGGGCACACTAGCAGATGCTGGTAGATGTGGTAACTTCATTTCTTTGAGACCATGTTCCGAGAATCTAGCAAGCTCTCACTCTTTGCTATGACCCTGATAAGAATATCCTTTGCTCTGAAATGTGCAAGTAACAATTCTCACTTTTTCTATGTAGTTTTAATAATTATTATTAAATGTAAGATTCTTTGTTTTCCTGACTTAACATACAGTGTAATGGCAAAAATATATGGCAAATTAGGTGTAGCATATATGCAACATCTTATTCAAAATTGCCTGAAAATCCTGTCGAATAGAAAGTTAATTCATGATACCTATGGGATTTTGAATGTTCTAGTAGCCACAGTGTAAAAAGAAAGAAGTGAAATTACTTTCAATAACATACATTTTCAGACATGGATCCACATATTAACATTTCAACATATAATTCATATTAAAATCATTAAGGAGATGGTATGCTTTTTATATGAAGCTTTCACAATCCAGTATATATTTTCTCTTTGCAGCACCTTTCAATTAGGATATACCTGATCTGTATTTATATTTCATAAAATGTACAGTTGATAATGATGATTTATGAATACATTGTCTAAAACATACTTAAAAATTTTACAATGACTGAATAGAATATCCATTTTCAGACTTAACATTAAAATGAATTGAATGAAATAAAATAAGAACTTGAGTCTCAGTTGCATGAGCCATATTTCAAGCACAGTAGCCACATATGGTTTGTGGCTGTTGGATAGTGCTGAACTTGGAGCCAGGTGATTGTCTAATGGCTCTTGGATAGTGCAGGTCTTCACATTTGTAAACGAGATCTTCCAAGCTTCTATCACTCTTCAGAAACTAGACCACTTGCAGAATGATTTACTCAGGTCTCTGGCTGTCCCATTAGAATCTGTGAACACCTTGGAATAAAGATGTAACTGACTGAGCCTCTCCATGGATGAATTGTTTTCAGCTTATCTCTGGGTAGGTTTTATTCTTTGCTGTCATGTTTCAGTTACTTCTGGTATGACCTTAACAGTTCTGGTGATTTTTTTTATTAATTACAATGATCTTGACATATCATACATTTGAATCAACTGGGGTATAATTTCTTTCTTAGTATGTCTTCAACAGGCTGTTTATGAAAATGATCACATGAGTGTTATTACACAATCTCCATTAAAACCATTCTCAATCTGCTTTGTTACTCATAGGGGTGCCACAAGAATCCATTTCTGTCTGGTTCTTCACAGTTCCAGGTACTAAAACATCCATGTAATGAATGAAAGGCACCTCCTTATTTACCACAACATAAATTATAAAGACACTCTGGAACCAGTGGTAGATATTTATATATGGAGATTTATGGTTGGGATCTTTGTTTCTATGACATTTATATGATTTTACAACACATTGACAATACAAAACTTTTATTGGTCATCCAATGACCATTGTTACCATGAATCCAAAGTTTTGATTGATTAGCAAAAGTTTTATTTTGAAAATTTCCCCTAAACTCATCAGTTTAAAAAATAATTTGCAATTTAGATGTTAATATGTTTTTTCAACATGTGGCTGTAAGTTCACTTATTTCAAAACAATCTCAGATAGTTTTTTTTTTTTTAAAGACTGATTCCTGGGTATCTTTAGAGGTTCTGATACCATAGTTATTGAATACAGCCAGGGGATTCATCTTTTCAATAAATATCCATGTAATTCTGGTATACATGGAAGCTTGAAAAAATTAACTTATTGTGTCCCACCTGAATACCTGAAAACTGATAATGTGAAGTTATTCAAAACCCTACAGGATTTTAGAATTTTTTAAAAACACTGGCTTTAATTTGTTTGGTTTAAATATTGTGTTTGTTTTCCAGCTCACATTTTCCCTTTATTTTATGATCAAGTGGCCTCTTCTTGAGGCTCCATTCATACCTGTGTGTAGAAACAGAACAAGCAAATATTAAAGGGATATAAAAACCTTGTTAATTGGAATTTTAATTAGTTACATTTTGTGATTTTTAGAAATAGAACACTTAAAAAGGTAAATACTGGACCAGTTACAAGTTTTATATAGAGAGCAATTTCAACTAAAGGCTGACATACTACTATGTCTATATTTGGACTGTACAAAGACTTGTGTTTTTTTATTTAAAATGTCCTACCTGCCCATATGTTTTTTTTTTAACCAAGACAGTTTAAAATGTAGCATTTTTTCAAAAGTTATTTTAAGAAGACCTTCATTTTAGTTTATTTCATTGTTTAAATAATGTTTAAATGAGTCATATTCCATTTATGACTTTATTTTCATAACTTTAGTGTAATTCAATTTAGCACTATCTTTGTGGTTGCTCATAATTTATATAGCCTGTTTTAATCTCATTATGATTTAATTGTTTTGCTTTTGTCATTTCCACAGTATTTTTTTTTTTTGCATGTATTCTATCTGGAGGTTTTGCCAAGTGGAAAGTCAAACAAAGAAAAATGTATTAATTATAGAAAGTAAATAATATGCATATCTGCATTGTATATGGTTATCTATGGACTTTCAAAACTGCCTTAAAAATTCTGCTATATATTTTCTAATAGATTCCCTTTCCTACTTTCTGAGAAAATTATGTATACCTTATTTTTCTTCATGTGCCACACCTCAGTCACACTCATACCCAGCATACCCTCCAATCACATATAACTCATCGAGGAAAATATAGGATGGTAGATTGGAACTAATCCCTTGTGCTCTTCACAAGAAAATAGTTCTATATCTACCTTCACTGTCACCAAGTTATTCATTTCCTTATTATTAGGATGCAAGCAGTATCTCTTATGTCAAATGACCATCTCTCTTCTTGTGAGTTGGAGACTTTTGATTCTCATCTCCTGGGCTATTTGACCCTCAGGGCTAGCTTCTGCTCATATCCTGTCCCTGGTTATAAACTTATAGTTTTTCCTGCCTGGAACATTGTTGTTATGTGTGTCCTACATTATTATTTTTCACTTTAAATATCACCTCAAAGAGATCTTTTCTCACCACATTTTTTAATTAAAGTCTCCCTAGTTCTTCCTTCCAACCCCAATTAGTTCTCCATCACAACATCCTGTTTTCCTCTTTTTCTTTATGCATCATAGTGTATGTGTTAATTTTCTGTCTTATTTTCCAGATTAAAACCTGGAAGAGGGCAAGGACCATGTAGATCTTCCATGTTCCTAGTTCCTAGTTCCTGGCATGATGTACAATGCCTGGCCTATGGTAATTTCTCAGTGAACACTTAAATAATGTCTCTCAGATTGGTATTTTGATATTCCAATACATAATAATTCTCCCATGTAAGTTAGTTTCAGTTTTTTCAAGGGAAAATGATACTTCATAGCATATTTTATACGTCCATATCTATGTATTCATGCCATAATTTCTGTAAGAATGATTGGTTGATGTGACATTGCTGTGAATAATCCCTGGAACAGGGTAGTGGCTCAATTGCTAAAGGTTTCACCAGTGGTCAAAGACAGAGTTAGTTGCATTATATCATGAGGTATAGCCACTTAAAATTCTGGTACCTGGGAATCAGAATCTCAACATTCATTAGATTGATTCTAAACACAAAGGGAAAAAAAATCTTCTGTTCACACATCTTTTTCTTAAGGCAACTTGTTCCTTGCCCATTCAATGAGGTGTTTATTTTCAGCACCAGTATATGGATTCCAAATACTGGGAAGTTTTTTATTTTGTCTTGATTGCTCCACAGTCTTTTAGAACCAACTATAGTCCAACTAATTCTCCAGAATATTCTACCTCCTTCCCATGTTCTGTACAACTGTTGGCTGTGTGTGTGTGTGTGTGTGTGTGTGTGTGTGTGTGTGTGTGTGAGACTGGGAATTGAACCAAGGGGTAGCCTAAACCAAGCGACATTCCCAGTACTTTTTGTTTTATATTTTAAGACAATGTCTCACTGAGTTGCTGAGGCTGGTCAATATACTTTAGAGAGATGTCACTCTCTTTTCAGTTGGCTATACCCTGTCTGCATTTTTCAACACCTTGATCAATATCCTTTCTGCTTGTTTGAGCATTAGCATTAGTTGTCTATACCTCTTTTGGTAGTTGTGACCTTCTGCTAGGAGCTTAGGCTGAATTCAAGAGTCCTCATTTATCAACCCTTTGAGAAGATAAGGATATTCTGGCACTTTAACTAATTTAAAAATATTTAAGCCCATGTCAGCACTAACACAGTGATGCTCCTCTGTACTTTCTTTCTCTTTAGTGTTGTTCCCTGTCTCCTGGAGTCCCTGGGTTCTCGACACAAATCCTTAGTTTTCCCTTAATATAAGCTATAATATTCTCTGACTCTTCTTGCTAGACCTAAGCATTTTTTTATACATACTTGTGTTTATCAGGAAAAAAAAATTATGTTTTGTTCACATCTGTCTTCACCTGAAATATTTTAAGATATTCGAGGACAAGGAATGTGCTGTTAAATGCATCTAGCTGTGCAGTCAGAGATCTGTGTTTGAGTCAGTTCTTACCACTTTCCAGCTATATAAATTTGAACAAATCACACAGCTTCAGTTGCCTCATTTATAGAAACAGAATTAAAGAGCCAATCTCACAACAGTGTGAAGAATGCATAAGGCAAAGTCTCAAATGTGCATAAAAGGTGACCGATATGATTTATACACCTCTTAAGGTCTCAGGTTATGGGGCATCTTTGATCTATAAGCAAGGCTGCTGAGTTCTGAAATCTATCCCTCTTTTTGCCCTGATGCTACATCATGTATGGGCTGCTCCCAGCCACTGAGTATGGAAGGCACACCAATGCAGATGCATTCTGAGAAGACATGGGAACACTCTTTCTTTTCAAGAATTCTATTACCATGCCAAACTGTCTTAGAATTGAACTAAATTCTAAAGGTCTTCTGCCCACACTTATTTCTTTCACATTCTCCTTCAAAAGATGGTCAGATCTGCATCACAACCAGATAGCTTTCCCAGACTCCACTCACTCCCTTCCCATGTTCCCTTAAAGGTGCCTCTTGTTTGTTTTAAGTATTCTTTGTCATTGGCTTCTTGAAGGACCTGGACTTGCATAGGTGGTTCTGAGAGTGATTTGAGAAAACAGGCTGTAATGGGATGAAAATTTGAGACTGACTCACCCATCACCTGGTGGGTGAAGACAGTGCTATTCTGGTTGGCAGTGGGGAATGAATAATCCATGGCACAAGGTAATAGCTCAATTGCTAAAGGTTTTACCAGTGGTAATCTAGGAAAATGTTCCTGGAAGAGAATGCTTTAGGCAGGCTCAGTGATGTAGGTATTTGAAAGATATGGTGGGAACAATGCAACAGTCCACAAAGACAGAATTAGTTGGTCATTGCTAAATTACTTAGCCATACTACATAGAGATAATGATAGACTGAGGACAGTAAAAAGCAGTTAATGGCTAAGGGCAGTAGCCATGGGTTTCTCCAATGTCTTATGAAGAGCTTCTTATCTTTTATAATGGAAAAGCAGGTATTTCTGTGCAGCAACCTGAAGATGTTGATAGAGCTATGGAGTTCTAATGATATTTAAATACTCATATGAGGAGGTCTGTTATTCAAAAGTCTAGGACCATATACCAAACACAACTTCCTTGTGGGGAAATCCTAGCATCTTGAAACACAGAATGGGACATCTGTTGATTATCCTTAATGATACTGACTACTGAGCTCACTGTTCCTCTTGGCTTTCAGGAGTAGTATCCCTTCCCTTGTAAGATCTGCCATCTCCTTATGCTGGATGATGCTGTAGAAGCCTTTTCTCCACAAAGTGACAGGAACCCCCCTTGGGAAGGTGCCCTCACCCTTCATCTTGTTTGACAAGATGCTACCTAGGGTTAAATCCCTGTATGACCCAGCTAGGGATGTGCTGGGCCTGAAAAGGGAGGAAAAAGAATATACACCAAGAAAACTACAAGAATCTGTTAGTACTTAGCAACAAGAGCTGGGAAAATATATTAGAGTAAATTTTTTTTTTGTATGGGGGATTGAATCCAGCAGTATTTAACCACCGAACTATATCCCCAGCCCTTCTTATATTTTATTTTGAGAAAGGGTATTCTTAAGTTGCTTAGGGCTTCACTAAATTGCTGAGACTGGATTTTTAACTCTCAATCCCCCTCTTCCAGAGCCACTGGGATTATAGGCATGTGTCACAACACTCAGCTGAGAGTGGATTTTGAGGGGACTTGACCAAGGGGGCTAGAATGTAAGACTGAGTAATGAAGAATTCATAAATATGAGACCAACTTTCTTAGAATATAAGATTAAGATCCTAGAAAGACAATGGGAACAGAACAAATTTAAAGTCTGGTAAAATTATTTTTTACCAATCAGCAAAGTGAAATCCTAAGAACAGTAAAATAAGGAATAAAGAGTCTGAGGAAACTGGATGTGTTCAAATGGATATACTATGTTTAGGACAAATGACCTCCCCATATAGGACTGTGTTCCATAGAAAAGCTCAAAAGATACTGTATCACTCAGGCCCTCAGGAACATACCAATGAGAAGGGCAAAAATGACTAAGTTCAGTGGTAGACCTCCTCCTCAGTCCAGATTTTCTATAGAAGAGATGATGAAAGAATGGGGCTCATTAACATCTATGGGAGGATGGTACCCTAAATAAAAAGAGGCCAGATGGTGTGGAGTTTAAACAGCAAAAGCATCATGGCACCCTACTTAGAAAGTGGGCCTTCAGCAAGTCCTGGGCCTTCAGAGAGTTAACAATGTAGGCATTGGGTCAATGGGCCCACTCAGTGGTCATTTCCTTTCAGTTGCTGAATGTATACAGTTGGAATTGACATACTTCATACTTGGCAGTTGGAGAAATATCCTCATTGAGTCTGTAGTCTGTGGATAGAAGTTATCTATGGAGGGAGATTTGTGCCATCATTAAAGACCTAAAAGATGTAGTTATGATAGTTCTCAAATATTTCTTTTTATTCTTATAGCTTGTCTTTATTGAAATTCTGTCCTGAAGAATAATTACAGACCACTACAGATTTAGCAAGTAGTAGTCAAGGTCACAGATGCTCTGGCTAAAATGAAATCATTGCTATAGTGTATTATTGAGGTCTTAAGTACATGCTACATGGTCGGTGATACGGCAGAAAAGTAGACCATTAACAATTTGCACTTATGTGGTCAAATAATATGTATTTATAATTTTGCCTCTGGGGTAGGTTAACTTTCCTGGCTCTGTCATGATATACTGGGAAAATATATAAAGTGGATTTGCTGTGGACAAATTAAACATGGAAAAAATGATGATTATAATGATAATAAAAATTGTAATACAAGGTAGATTAGTAGAATAAAGCAAACAGATCGGAAAGGGAGGATGAGAGGAAAAGAGAGGTTCTAGGGAACAAGATTGATCAGATTATGTCATGTACATGTATGAATATAGCATAATGAAACCCACGGTTATATTTAATTATAATGCATCAACAAAATATTTTTAAAAATAGCATGGGGCAGGAAGTGACTCTGCAGAAATTTCAGGTGGCAGTGTATCAGCCTTGTCACTTAGGCTATATGAATTAGCAGATTCTGTGATATTGGAGGTGTCAATAGTGGGAAAAGAAGCAATATAGAAAGTATATGGCAATGCCTATTAAGATGAATTGATGTTTGTCCCTGGAACACTTTAACAAGGCCATGCAATCTGAGTAAATAACATACTCATTGAGAAACACCTGGATATTACTGGATCCTGGTAGAGACAGAGTGCTTTATCTTGTGACAAACACAAAATGACCATATATTTGGAAACGGATACTATAAACTCTCTCAAACTTGCCAAATGGAAGTCAGATGTTTCTTAGCAGCAGCCCATTATAAGATGGAATTGTACATTTAGACCAAGCTCAAGCAGTACCAGATGTACAAGTAGCTGCATGAGTAGGTAGCCATACCCCATGTCACCCAACATGATCGAACAGTGTTACTTCTGTGGTTTATGCCTATGTGGGGTCTTCTATAACAGGTAGAAATGTGGAAAAATTTAAACTAGGCTTCTTGTAGGGGATTAACAAATAGAAAGCAATAGGATTTGGTTAACTTTTGTGTATATACATAATTATTCTTTATGTTCTATGGATGAAGAAACTGAGGCCAAGTGAATTAAATAAAATTCATAGGTAATGAATAAGGGAATTGAAAAACAGATGTCAGATTATACTGTGCTTTGTATGACACCATCCTGTTTTTTCATGTTTACCATAGAAGGTTTTTTTTTTTTTTTCATTTTGGAAAGAGAATCAAGTTCATTGTTACACATTAAATTAAACACAGTTAATGCCTCATATTTAAAACATTTAAAATGCCATGCCCTATTTGCTAACCTAAAAACTGGTATCTACATATGTTGAGTCACTTTTTTCAATTACTTGCAAAAATGGATAGAAACTGGGAGGGGCTGTGAATTTATGCATACTAATGAAACCTTAAAATAAAATGTTTCCATGTGCAACTTCCAGGCTTGTTGGATAACTTTACTTGATTGAAAATTACTTGAGAAAGATGAAATCATAAATTACCTTAAATTTACTGAAATCCTGTGAACCACCTATATTAAGTGTGAAGCTGATGAAGTTTCAGCTTAAAGGGAAGTAAGTTGAGAAAACAATATGGCTAACAATTCCGGTAAATTTACAGAAAGAAGGCTGATACTTAATATTAGTTATAGTGGGTCCAGTGTTAAGTAACATTGAAATATATTTCTACCACCATTGTGATTATTTAAAAATTACAAATATTAACACATATTAACTGTACCAATTAATGGGGTTTATTGTGATATTTCCATACATGAATATATCATGCACTGATCATGCCCATCCACCCTTTGTCTACCCTTAAAACCCCTCTTTTCTACTTCAGCAGCATCCTTCCAATTCTCTAAAAGTCCCTCTTAATTTCTTACCATCTTGCCTCACCCTGGCCTGTCCTACTTTCTATTGATCTCTGTTTTGTTCTGTACTTCTACAAGTTTGCTTATTAGTTTCCATAAATAAGTGAGAAAATATGGTATTTGCCTTTTTGTTTCTGACTTGTTTTAATCAATATAATGCTCTCCAGTTCTATCCATATTGTTGCAAATGCCAGAATTTTCTTATTATCATTACTACATTATATATAAGCTGAGTGGTAGTCCATTGTATAAACAGACCATATTTTCTTTATCCATTCTTCTACTGAAGGGCATGTGGATTGATTTCATATTTTGATTATTATGAATAGTGCTGCAATAAACATGGGGGTGGAAGTTATCTTTTTTGTTATAAAGATTTCATCTCTTTTGGGTATATACCCAGCAGTGGAATTGCTGGATCATATGATAATTCTATTGTTAATGTTTTGAGGAATTGCCGTGCTATTTTCTATAATGGCTATACTATTTTAAATTTCTACTAACAATGCATGAGAATTTTCTTTTCTCTATATCCTTTCTATAATTTTGTTATTTCTTATCTTTCTGATAATAACCATTCTAACTGGGGTGAAATGATATCTCACTGTGGTTTTGATTTGCATTTCTTTAATGATTAGTGAAACTGAAAAAAATTTCATGTATTTGTTAACCACTTGTATGTCTTCCTTTTTGAAGTGTCTGTTTATTTAGTTAGGCCATTTTTTTAAATTGGATTGCTTCTTCCTTTGGGGTTCATTATTTTGAGTCCTTTTTGTATTCTAAATATTAACCTCTCCTTGGATATACCATTTGCCAATATTTTCTCCCATTCTGTAGGTTAACTCTTATTTGCAGTGCCAAAGCTTCTCAATTTTGTAAAATTCCATTGTCTATTCTTTTACTTTTGTTGCATCATTACAGTTGTTAGAGTTCCATTTAGCATTAAAAATTCATATTTTCTATTGTGAATATTCACTCTGAATATTTTCTGTTTCTACTACTAACAATTGATTCATTCATATATTCCCTCAATCAACAATCCATTAACTTACTATATATTCATTACTATTGACTTGAATAATCTCTATTCACATTATTGAAAACAGGTAAATAATATTCATATATTATTAAATTATGATAAAGAAACATTTTACAGATGAACTGAATGAGGCAAAGAGAGTTTAGTAACTTCTTTGGTTTTGCATAGCAAGTATGAAAAAAAGTGGGGTGGAAAATAGGAGATGTTGCTCTAGAGTCTATACCTCTATTTACCATACTTTTTCTCACAAATTTCATAGCACACTACTCACCACTTCTCTGTATGTCACTTAAATGTATATGAAATTCTATCAGGAAAGCTAAATATAATGACAAAAGAGGGTCTTTTGTTATGTATTTTTGTGTCTGTGGCAACTATTTGGGGCCATAGTAAGTTGCTTATTTTAAAATATTTTTTTGGAAATAACCTGATAGGTGTTGTGGCTGAGTTGGTATAGAATTTGACATTCTATATATGATAAAAATTATTGAAGATCCCTCTATATGTGATTTAGTTATGTCAACACAAATTAAGCAAAAACATGAACAGACAATAAGTAATATGCAGCAAGGTTATTTTAAGAAAAGATGCAATTGGGGTTATATTGGTTAGAATTTCCTGTTATCCATAAAATATGGACCATAATAAATTATTCAGAATCATTCAGGGACATAGATATAGTACATATGATGTGTTTTATATTCAGAAATAAAAAAAAGGTAAATTGTCTATTACTCAAGGAACATGGTGACTGAAGTGACTTGGGAGAATCCACAGATAATACACTAGTATGATTTTTGGAAGGGAGTACCTATTCCCTTGAGGTCAGTGTAGTTTATTCACATCAGGAGTTTCAAAATATAGAGTTGGTTTCAATGGATACAGGGTCTTATATATTGGAAATTAAAGCAGACAAATGATTGAGCTGAAAGAGATCCTAGAATGCATGAGATTATAAACAACTTGAAATTTTTCTTTCCAAAGCAGAAGTAATCTCATAGTTTGAGCCAGTATGAATCTCTTATTGTTTTCAAAGCACTATATTGGATGTTCTTATAACCTATAACATCCTTTGAAATTAATTTAATGAACTGAGTTTACTAAAATAAAAAATAAAGAGTCTGTCACAATTTGGACAACCTAAACTGGGAATCCTATTATTACTTCCAACTGGTCCTGGGGTTTTGTTTCCCAGTTGTGTGTATTTGGGCCCATCTGCTTCTGTGGCACAGTGACAGCTCACACTCTTGTTGGAGCCTGACTTGCCTAGCTAAACAGGGGTATCAAGTCTCAAGTCAATGTTTAAATTGAAAATTTTCCACGGAGCTATGATTTATTAAGATAGTTCCTCCTTTATTTTGTATTCAGTAATAACACTTTAATGCTCAGCCATAATTCATTCATTAACATTTTAAAAATATATACTGTTTGATTTTAAAATTTATTTAGATTTATGGAAAAATTATAGACAGTACAGGCAGTATAGGCATATATCCTATGTTATTAGTGTCTTATACTAGTATGCCATTTGAAAGAATTAATGAAACAATAGTAGTCAGAAATAATTAAAATCCATATTTTATTGAGAGTTCCTTACATTTTATCTAATAATTTTTTGTTTGTTTTTCAGGAGCTTTACATTTCATTATAATATCTCATTAGTTTTTTCTTGACAAATAACTCTTTCTCAGACTTTCCCTGTTTTTGGTGACCTTGACAGTTTTGAGGAGTGCTGGTATGTATTGAGGACTATTCAGATAGAATTTGTTTCTGATTATTTTACCATGAGTAAACTAGGATTATGAGAGTTCTTAGAAGGGAGACCACAAAGGAAAGGACATTTTCATCATATTAATCAAGTATACATACTAAGGACATGATTTATCACTGTTGATGTTGATCTTCATCAATAGCATGAGATAGTTTTGATCTGGTTTCTCCACTACGTAGATATCTGCCTCCCTACTGTTTGATCTACCTTTTTTGGAAGAAAGTCATTATGAGCAGCCCTCATTTAAGAAGTGGCCCTCATTAAAGAAGGGGGGCATTATCTTCCACCTCCTTGAGAGTGAGATGTCTATTTAAATTGCTTAGAATTCGGCATGAGAGAGCTACTATTTTTCATTTGTTTAATCACTTATTTATATAAATTTGGAGTCAGTGATATTTATTGTATACTTTGCACTATTACCAATACTAGTTTATTTATTTATGCTGATGTTGTACCAGTTTTGGCCATTGGAAAATCTTTTAGTTGGTTCCTATGCCCTTATAACATATCCCCAACATTGTGATTTATTTGTTTAACATGTTTACTTTATGGCAGGGCAACATACTGTAGTCCAATCATGTACATTTATTACTCAGTCCTAGGAACAAGTATTTTTCCATGGAACTACAGTTTCTTCTATTGAAGAACAGTGTTAGAAAACAAGGTCTTAATGCTAGTCATACTCATTTTACTGCGGTGTTATTGCTTTTAGGCCATTTCAGCTAACAGAACAAGGAAAAATATATAAGAGTTGTGCATATATCCAAATATACATACTTATTTCCCTTGCCCACTTCCATCTGTGTCTATATTAAGTTCAAACAAATGTCTACAATGTTAAGCCATCACCATCTGAATTATTCACACCTCCTGATTGTCTATAACTTCCCAATCCAACAGTGAGAAACCTGGTTGCCACCATCCACCACCCATTTACTTAATCATTCAATTTTAGAAGACATATTTAGTAATTTAAAAATTGTTAACTCTTGTCTTCATGGGGAATAAACTTTATGATCTAGGGTAAGATACACATGCACAATTCCTTTTACCTTTAGTTATAGACTCCCCTCAATTCTAGTGACTTCGATCATCATCTTTCCTTCACTTCCTTCAAGTGAGATTTATATTTGTAATATATTTAGATTACATTTTTATCACATTGTAATTCCATTATATGATCCCTTGACTTCCTAATTTAAAAAATGCAGATATTAAGGTTCACTCTTTGGGCCATAAAGTTCTAAGGACTTTGAAAAATGCATAGTCACCTCTTCCCCATTCCAGTATCATATAGAATGTTTTCTTCACTCTAAAAATTCCCTGTCCCTCAAGCTATTCAATCCCCTCCCTTTCCATAAGACTAATCAAATTATACTTACTTTCTACCCAACTATCATTTTTCTCTTGAAATATTTTATATATAAAAGTGACCTAAATCTCAATTTCTGTTAGAAGATTAATATTAAAATATGAAATCTTTTAAAGTGAAAGATCTTGTCTTTATTTTAAATGACTAAGACTGAATTGAATCTTTATTCTGTATTATGATCACTGCCAATATAATTATGGAATGCTTTTAAATAGATAGTGTTGGTCAATGAGCATTAGATTATGAGTTAATAACAATGAAGGGCAACTATTTGAACTGCAGAATGCTAGTATTAGAGGCTTAAGTGTAGCAGCAACAAAACCTATTATTAACAACCAAGAAACCCATAATAAGTTATTAAGTTTCAAGGCAAAAAATAGACAAAAATCAGAAAAAGTCTGAAAATTAAACAATAGTATATCAAACACCTCACTGCATAGTAACTTGGAAATTCTTGAGAAAATCACATGAGAAGTAGAAAAAATAGCATCAGATCTAAAATTCTATTTACCTAATCAGTCTTCTTCCTCAGTTTAGAAAACTTAATGTACTTAATGAGAGTTAAAAATTAACTCCCATATGATAGAATCTGATATTTGAAGCTAACAGTATAATTGTTATTGGAAAATAAATATTTGGGAAAGAAGTCAGCTCCTAACAAGATATGAAACTCTATTATTTCAATTAGATTTAGAAGAAAAGGCTTAGGAAATTATTTTTGTGTGTGATGAAGCCACAGGTTGTATGTTAGTTGGCTTTGTGTCACTGTGACCAATATACCTGACAAGAACAAGTTAGAGGAGGAAAAGTTTCTTTTGGCTTATGATTTGAGAGTCTCCGTCCATGGTCGGTGATTCCATAGCTCTGTTCCAGAGGTGAGCCAGAAGGGCAGGAGGAAAGCTGCTCAGTCCACACCAGCCAGGAATTAGAACCCTCATTCAAGACTCATATATTCCCCAAGGGCATGTCCCTACTGACTCACGTCTTCCCTTCTCACTCTAAACATTCCTCCATTGTCTCACACATGAGCTTTTGAGAGACACTTCTTATCCAAACCATATCAGATTGAAAATCTTGTCATCTTCCATTTTAAATAAATTAAATTCAATAAATATTTCTTGAATTTCTCTTTGTCCAGGCTCACCTCTGACTCATGATCCTCTTGCAACAGCATCCTTAGTAGATGAATTTTTAGGTGCATGGCAGACCATGTTTCTTGATCACAAGATGTGTGGTAAAAAATGTGGTTTCAGTGCAGAAAACTCCTAAAACATTAACTATTATAAGACTTCACTCAATGTCATTGCTGAAAAATTTTTTAATCCTGACTAAACTTGAGACTCTGGAGCTTCACCCAACTTTATGTAAATCAAGAATTTCCCCCAAAGATTCATGTACTGCAGGTGTTTCCCCCAATGCAGCAGTATTCAGAGGTGGGGTTTATGGGAAGTGACTGGATCATGAGGGTTAGGGATTCATCCATTAAGGAATTTGCAATTGATTGGGCTATTGGGAGATGATGGAAACTATAGGCAATGAAAACTAGTTGGAGGGAGTGGGTCCTTGAGGACATCTTTGGGGACTATTTTTCATTCCTAGCACTTTCCCCTTTCTCTTTCTCTGCTTCCTGGATGTCATGAGCTGAACAATTTTCCTCTGCCATGCCTTTCAGGCCCAAAGCAATGGAATCAGCAGACTGTATGAAAACTCCTGAAACCATGAGTCAAAGTAAATCTTTCCCCCTTTAAGTTGTTCATGTCAGGGATTTTGGTCACAGCAATGAAAAGTTGACCAACACAGGGAAGGAACCAGGGAGTAGATTCACTGGCCTCCGGGATGAAGTCCCATTCCTTTGGTATAGCCTATCATTACTTTCATAATGTAGCAATGACCTGCATTTCCAGACTCTCTCTCTCAACTTCCTTCATCTTTGAAAATATTCTAAATTTTAGTTATATTTGTTGCATATTATGCCCTTAATATGTATGCTTTCTTCATGGTCTGCCTGACTTAGGCCAGCCTCTCCTTAAATGGGAAAATCTTGATTTCCTATCAATCCTAACTTCAAGTAACTACTCCAAACTCAGCAGCAAGGAGTTATTTAGTATAAGAAAGTGCATTCCTCATACCTAGAGTGACATTTTTTGACCTACTTTTCCTCACAAAACCAAAACAACCTTAAAGATCATCAATGGGATTGGCTAACTTCACTTAGCATTATCTTCTCTAACAGCCAATCCTCCAAAACCAAATACCAAATGTTTTCTTTGATATAAGGAGGCTGATTCATAGTGGAATAGGAAGCGGGAGCATGGGAGGAATAGACGAACTCCTATTAGGGCAGAGGGGTTGGAGGGGAAGGGAGGGGGCATGGGGTTATAAATGATGGTGGAATGCGATTATCATTATTATCTAAAGTACAGGTGTGAAGACACGAATTGGTGTGAATATAATGTGTATACAACCAGAGATATGAAAACTTGTGCTCTATATGTGTAATAAGAATTATAATGCATTCCACTGTCATATATAATAAAATAAATAAATAAAGAAGGAACTATAACCATATAGTTTTAAATCCTTATGTTTGTACATATTTAAATAACTGTTCAATAAAAATAATTTAAGGAAAAAAATCATCATTGGGCATTTTTATATCCCCAGCACCCAGGGCAATGTCTTGAATATTTCTCCTATCACCTGGTATATTTAGTGCATCTTTTCTGTGTTTAAATATGTTTAGATGCACAAAAAAACATTGTGTTACTATTGCTGTTAATAGAGTCTATACCATGCAGTGTAGGTTGCTATACCACCTGGTTTTCTATGTACTCTCTATGATATTCATAACTTAACAATAAAAAAGTTATGATGCAATAACTTAACAATGTATTACTCAGAATGAGTCTCTATTGTTAAGTGACACTTTACTCTGCATGTATGTGTGTATTCACTTTTAGATCTAACTTTTGAGTCCCAAATTGAACTAAAAAGCAGATAAAAGATGCTCACTGTGTAATATATAACAGATTAACTTCTTACCTTACATTTAATTTCATTTTAATATCCATAGGGTATATTATTAATTAGGAAATTGCATCATTCCATTAGATTAATCTTCATTAAAGTCTCACAAATAGAAATCAATAATTCCATATCACCAAGCAGTTAGTGCTAGATGTTTAGTAGATGGTTATTAGCTCAAAATCTATAGTAGGTGAGAGAACAAAGTTTACTGGTATATACAAACACATCAAAATTTCTTTGTGTTCTGTTTTGGCTTTACAAACATAAGCTTTGACACTTGGATCTCATTTAATTTTTAGCACAGCTATTTTTTTTCCTGACACCAGGGAAATATGTCTGTTTACTGTAGAATAAATGTGGTTTCCTTAAAACATTAAAAAAAATGAAAGTTCATGTTTTATAATGTTAAAAGGATCATGTTAGGTAAGAGTACTTCTTTTCAGAGGAACCATATATGACACAAACAGTGAACAATCGGGAATGCTAGCTGATAATGACATGATCATTTTTGGCAGGTTTTTCATGTAGTTCTGGCAAAAGTGTAGTGATACATTAGTCATTTTCACAGAGAAGATACTGGTCCATGCCAGTCTCTTATTTGGGGTGCCATCTGTACCATTTTTTTGTCTGTAAATTTGAAAATAAAATATATCCATTGGTGGGTACTATTTCTATTTTTTAATCATTGTTGCAGACAAGTTATACCATTCTTAGGGTATAACAAATTGTACACATAGCTAAATTTGCTTTTGGACATTCTTTATTAACTGGAATAGACATCTCCAAATTGCTCTAATAAGTTTTAATACTTCCTTTTATTTTAAATTGCCCATAATTTACTATCTCTGGAGCTCTGGTTAAGCACAGGAGACAGTGAGTTGTACTTTTTTCTTTATTAATAATGGATGAACTCACTTGATCTTCACTGTTTTGGTTCTCTCATCCGTAAATATGGTAATAAGGACATACAGTATTTGAAATGGTGGGCTACATTTCTGTTAAGGTTAAAATAATTCATCTTAAGAGTTGATGATAACAAGGAGGTAAGACTTTCAAAGGTTGCTGACTAACCTCGAGTAAATGTCTAGGATAATAATATGAATTAAACAAAGCTGTAAATTTATAGTGGTGTGACTCTCCTAATCCTGTACTCAATATCTAGTATGTCATTTAATGGGAAGTCCATTTTTTGATTCCTTTTTATTTTTCTAGGTATCTCAGGTGGACAACCTTCACCTCCAGTCTCCAGAATAAACAACTGAGAATGCAGAGAGTAATTTGGAAAAGGTGGACAAGAAATGGAAAATGATAGCAACTACTTACTATTCCCAATATTTAAAATGAGGTTTTTAGTAGCAAAAAAGGCTTGATGTTTTACAAATTAGACTGGGTACTGAGAAAATAGTAAATGTGATGTTACCAAATATTTCTTGTTTAATTATATTCTAAGATGGATAAATAGAAAAAGATAAAGATATAGATATCTCTCATTATAGATAAACTCCAGAAGGCCTTGGAAATATACATACTAGAAATATTCATCATGGATGTCTCACTTCTTGTCAAGTCAAAGATAGATATTAACAGTATTTTTCCCTCTGAAAATCCTGGTTCCCCTCTTACCTGATCCCATGACATGAATATACATTTGCTAAGGCATTGAAGAATACTTCCTCATTCTATCATAGCCTTTCTCCTAAGTGAATTTCCTATTGTTCAAAATCATGTGGACTTTACATTCGTAGGATACTCTTTGTTTCTCTGAATTAAGATAAAACCTTTAAGCTATTATCCTCCCTTCTGAACAGAACCACAAAAATTAACATAATATTACATATGATATAATAGTACAATAAAACTATCCATACTCAACATAAGCCACAGTATGAGGCTGGAGCACTTTCCAGTCTTCCTATTATAAATTTAACACATTTTACAAGCTACTCTGGTTTCCAAAATCCCTGTATTTGTATTATAAAGTTTTCCACTAATAATTTCTCAAAATGACCCTATTGTACACACAGAAAGAAATAGGTAATTTTTCTTTCTAACCTGGTTGGTAAAACAAACATACATCTATAAAATGTACTACCTTGCAATCAAGGCTCATTCTAAATTTGTCTTATTAGTGGGTAGTTCATCTCTTGACTAATGTTCAAAATGCCATTAACTCTACCTCTTCCTCTAACCAGGTCTCTGTGAAATTCCTCTATAGCTCACATCTGGAAAAAGGCATTGCATTGACTTCTACTATAATTATCAAGCTTGAAATGTATTTTGAATAAAAGTACGTAACAGATATTTTGTTGCTTAATTTTCCAAATGAAGAAATATGATTTTTCTGTTGTAAGAAAAATCTCTGTAATTTCAAGTTCTTACTTTTCTAAGTATTTATGCCATTTAATTTATTTATCTATTATTTTGGCCCTTGAGCTATATTTCCACCGTCACATATTTCTTCAGTGCTGATACACACACACACACACACACACACAACAAAGGAGGGCTTGATGTTCAATGCAATAAGCCAGACACAGACATACAAGTATTTCACGTTCTTGTTCATATGTGGAAATTTTAAATAAATGAATAAAAGTCCAACTGAAAGAATAGTGGTTACTAGAGACAGGGAAAGTTGTGGAGAGGGGCAAGGGTGGAAGAAGGGTGGTTGGATATGATCAACGCCTGCCACATGCACATATGGATTAGCACAGTGAATACCACATTTTAAAAATCCTCAAAGGGACCAAGGACATGGGAGAGAAGATGGAGCTCCTGGATGTGCACATGTTGCTAGATTTTACTTTGCTATGTTGACTCTCTATCATCCCAAGAAAGAAAAGTTCAGTTGAAGTAATAAAGAATTAAACATTTTAAACAAGTGATAAAAGGGGGGAAATTTAATGAACCCTCTTTGGTATTCTATAATCAATGTTTTATGTAATAATTATTTTCCTAATATATTGCATTATTACTCAAGACAGTCATAAAATTCTTTTTAATATTCTATGCCCAAGTCCAACTTAAAAATAAATTACTCTAGTTTCTATTCAACTTAAAATATGTATTGGTTAGTTGTTGCAGGAGAATAATTTTAGGAGAAAATAGTGTTGGAAACAGGATAAATCTAAGTGGTAGAGTTCTTGGCTGGCATACATGAGGCCCTGAATTTGATCCCTAGCAACATATACACACACATACATGAACAAAAAATTACAAATCTTGTATGATTTTTAAAGATCCCAAGCTGAAGGTAATCAATTAATCTGGTTTAATTACACAATAATAGAAGAGCAAACACTTATACACTTTCAAGAAATAAAACTTTGAAATCATACATGCTGTCATTATTGATTAAGCCATAATGAAATCTGTCAAAATATGAGAATATCTTTGTATAGTCCAAAATTTCACAAATCTTTATGTGCTTTCTCAAGACTGAGATTAGAAGTTTTAACTTATGTGTCACAAGTTTTTCAGTGGTTATTTTAGCACATATTGAAGAAGGGGGTTTTTAATGCATACAAATGAGTCAAAGTAAAAAAAAAATTGGGAAGAACAAAGTTTGGGTACACTAAGTAATGATGATGAAAACTGGCTTATAAAAGTTCAATCTTCACTTTATGTAATTATTCTATAGCTAGATGCATTAAACTCAGAGAACCCACACAGTGGGCAGGTACAAATGAACACCCATGCAGATGTCTGTTATAAGAACAGAACAACCAACATGCCGTATGATGGGATAAAGCAAAGTGAAGTGCTGGTTATAAGTGGTGTTTAACTTTATTAAGCCAAGAGAACACTATTACTGAAAGTTTATCTGACAATGGTAAATTACTTTGTTGTAATCACATTCATGAGTTGTCTGTGGCCGCCAGTCAAGGTCTGCCATTCATCTAAATGAAATGTTAGCCTTGAAAATGTTAATTTAGGTGCTATAATCTTATCAATACTGAAGACCCTTTAATTTATAAGTTTCTACCATTTTCTCTGAAATGTTCTCACATATTTCTAAGAACAGAAACCATGAAATTGTGGCAATATCAAAATGTCAGCCTGCTACAAAAATTCCTTTGAAATCTTGAACTGTATAGTCATATAGATCTAGACAAAAATATCCTGATTACCTCATTGTGATATATTTCTAAAATACCAGTGAAAATTCACTTGGCCTTACATTATAGAACTCTATTTCCAGAGGATGCCTGTTCCTTTAATTATGGTTATTATGTAATATTGACTTTCTTTAGGTAAAATAAAGCTTTATTTGTGATATTCCAGTAGGACCATACCTAGTTCTAAAAGTCACCAATTCTTCATCCATCTACACAGCTAAAATTCTTCAATTTGAAATTAATTTCCAAACTTTTAATTCTCAGATACACCACTATCTTGAGAGAGGTAACACATTAGGCTGTTTCTCATCCTTTGTCAGGAAGAATGAGTTGATCAAATCATTCTTTAAGAGTACCTTACTAAGGACCTCGAGGGGATGATTGTAGAATAAGTATAATTTACTTTAGATAAGTATAACAAGAAACCAGGTGGAAAGTGCTAAGTGTTCCAAAACAACCACAGATAAAAAAAAAAGGCCTCTGGCTAAAATTTCCTTTCAATTTGGTAATATATGTATCAACATTTTTATTAAGAAGGTATGCCTATAATCCCAGTGGCTCAGGAGGCTGAGGCAGGAGGACTGCAAGTTAAAAGCTAGCCTCAGTAATTTAGCGAGGCCCTAAGTAACTCAGTGAGAGCCTGTCTCCAAATAAAATACAAAAAGGGGGTTGGGGATTGGTGAAGTGCCCCTGGTTTCACTCCCCCAGTATCAAAAAAATAAAAAAATAAAAAATAAAGCAATGACAGAATCTGTTGATGGTAGATTATGTTACTACATGCATATGTAACATAATGATAATGTGTTGTTTTAGTTAGCGTTCTCACCACTGTTACTGAAAGACTCACCAGAACAATTACAGAGTAGGAAAAGTTTATTTTGGGGCTCATGGTTGGTTTTAGAGGTCTTAGTTCTTATAAGGCTGACTCAATTCCTCAGGGCTCAAGGTGAGGGAAGACATCATGGCAGGAGAGTGTGGCAGTGGAAAGCAGCTCACATGATGATCAGAAGCAGAGAGAGAGACTCCTCTCTCCAGACCCAACTATCCATAGCCACGCCCCCAATAAACCACTTCCTCCAGCCACACCCCACCTACCTTCAGTTACCACCCAGTGAAACCCATCAGAGATTAATTCAGTGATTACATTAAGGCTATAACTTGGTCATTTCTCCTCCAAACCTTCTTGCATTCTCTCACACATGAGCTTTGGAGGAACACCTCGCATCCAAACCATCACATAAATCTTCTACTTCAAAAATGTGAGGATATTTTAAATTTATCAGTAAATGATGAAAAAGGAGACAAGCTCAGGTACATAATTTCTCCATTTTTTTTTTGTTTGTTTTGGTTGACTTTTAGATTGACACTTTAGAAATGATTGGAAAATAAGCCATATTGTTTTAAGAAAAAAAGACAAGCTTGATTTCTGGGAATAGTTGTACAGAATTTTAATCATGTCTTTGGAGACGTCTGTTGAAAGTGTTCTTACACTTATAGAATTTCTGGTTCTTATCAAAATATGCAAAATTACTGATCCTACTTGGCTTTTCCACAGATGAGCTTTTAAAAAGGGTTGTTTATGCTCATGTTCTAAAGTTTTCTGCCTCCTTTTCCTCTTTACCTTGCTGTGTTCTGGTTTCTTTCCCAGCCACTCCACCGAAATTGCTCTCAGTAACATCACTGTTGATTTCTAACCTGACAAATTCAGCCAATGATTTCCAGTATCCTTTCGGTACCATTTCATGCTGTTAGTTCCTCCCTCCTTGATACTTGCTCTTTCTATCAGTTCTGTAAATCTCTCTTGCTCCCATTTTCTCTCTCTCTCTCTCTCTCTCTCTCTCTCTCTGTCTCCCACTTAAAACCTCAGACTCTTTCATGGGCTTCTCTTCCTCCACAAAATAGAAAATGAAATTAGTTATAGATCATAATTTCATTTTCTATTTTTTCTCATTCTTTCAACATATATCCCTAAATGAATATACTTACTCTTTAGATTTACCTACCGTTTTTATTGGTTGTTCCAGTCAGGGTAATGGAGCCTACGACAGGGTCAGCACCTCTGAGTCTAGAGGTAAAAACTGTTCTAGTGAGTGGAACTATGGAACTGGGGATAATAGAGAATAACAGCACCTTGTCTCTGTGTCTGTTTCAGAGTCTTGCTTTAACCCCTCATGGTGAGCCCAAGCATTATAAGAAAAAAAATGTACATGAAAGATTATATAAAATGAAGGTTTTGATATTCTCCTTTTCTCTCATAAATATACCTTTATAAGTCATTGAGTAACCGTTTTCTAATTGTTTGGGTCTACTAAGTAGCTTATTGGAAATTCACCTGATTTAGCAACTTTCTAGTATTTAATAATAATAAATTTTTAAAAAGACAAGAACTAATGCTGTTACAGTGGTCATTCCAAGAAAATGTGGAGCTTTGAAGCTTTGCATTTCATTGTAAATGCCATCATTTTCAAATTTCAAATCAAACTGTCAGCATTAAGTCAAAGGGACAAACTGCTTATGCTATAAATTCATCATTTTCTATAAGTGTGCATGACAAAAGCATCTCAGAATATTCTATATAAGGTGAATCTTTAGAAAATTATCTTAACAATTATTATTTTCTTGGTATGTATATGGAATCCTTGCTTAATGGAATTCATAGATTGTGACCACTCAGACTGTATTCTTCAATGATCAATGGATGACTATAGAACTGTGGATCAATATGACTAAGTTACATGTTTCGCCTAAGACTGATTATCCCAAGGGTACAGTTAATTTAGGAAAGGAAGTAATAGGAGATGAAAATATATACTTTCCTCTTGGGGCCTGGAAGTAAATAAAACAAGTAGTAACACCATTTTTATTTTAAAAAAACAAAATGTAATAGACATCTTTTCTCAGAAAATTGTTCCCCACTCACTGAAGTTTTTCAAACATGTCCCCATATCTCAGTCATGCTGCTTCTGGCCCCTGGCTTCTGACAACTATGCAGTATGTACTGTAATATACCAATGAAGACCTGGACCAGACAGACTCAGAGGAGAAGTTTTCAGACACACACACACACACACACACACACACACATACACACACACACACGAATTAAAAATAGAAAGGACCAAACAACCAACCAGAGTTACAGAGAGTGGTCCAGGTCTCTATGATGCCTGAATGCTATTCCCCTCGTAGTCAGTCTTTAATACAGCACTGCATTCTTTTAATTAAAAAACACCCTGTTTTGATTGAACTGTTTTGATTTGGAATATATATGTGTGCTTGTTGTCTACTCTTCTCCTGCCAAGAAACCCCTTTCATCTGAGAACAACTTGTTCTATCCTTCGAAATTGTTTTTGCCTGCTCCTTGATTTGATTTTACTTTCCTCCTATAACTTTTGTGGAAGGTGCTATATTTTTACACAAACCCCAATGCAATGTCTATTGCTGACAACTCCAGAGGTTGGCACCTGGCCAGGTCTAGACCAATTATAGCCCTGCTTGGGTATTTTTTTTTCCTGGGGTCAGGGATTACATTAGAACATTCTTCTCTCCAGTGGCAAAATTTTCAAATGTAAAACTTACATAAACAACAGAAGTTTTCTCACAAATTTAAGTTTGTAGTAAAAAAAAAAAATGAAGCCAACGTGTGAATGAAAAGAAAATGCTAAGTTGTTCATGTTATTGCTTCTAGCTGATCCTGAGACTAACTGCATCTTTGAAATTTTTGCCTTTTAGTTGTTTAAATTTAGATTTTCTGATTCATTCCCATATATGCCTAAACTTATTTAAATTGTGTTTTGATTAGGGTTGCCAAATTCAGCAAATAACAATGCAGAATGAAATTTTTAGGACCTATTTATATAAAAAACTTATTCATGGACTGGGGTTGTAGCTCAGTGGTAGAGTGCTCACCTCATATGTGGAAGGCACTGGGTTTGATCCTCAGCACCACATAAAAATAAAATAAAGGTATTGTGTCCATCTACAACTAAGAAAGTCTTTAAAAACTTCTTTATTTAGCTGATATTCTAATGTAACTATTTTATCTGCAACTTTATTTTGAACACTTACAACCAAGCTAATTTGGTTGCTTTCCATGACTTGTAACTAAGTATAACTAATATGGCCTTTTAGCTATACATTCCTATTCCAATCAAAAACACAGGAAGTAATTTTGTACTTTCT
>NW_026694099.1:6897500-6947500 GCF_021218885.2 Marmota monax | reverse complement strand
TACCTCAGTATAAAATGTTTTCCGTATTAGCAAAAAATTTTGGAGACTTAAAAGCAAGATACCAGTCTGAGATAGCTTAAGAAGGGCTGTACCTGGCAAACTCTAATCTTACCAGATGGTTTCTAAAGAAACCTTCCAACTCTGTGTTTCTATAACCAGCTACAATTTTTCTTAGATGGGTATCATTTGGTAGGAAGAGACAACCAGCTAATAGGCCCTGAATTATTCTATAGTTGTGCAATAAAAACAGCGATGCAATGAAAAGAGAACAAGAATAATTTCTCAGCAAATAATTTTGATTGAGCTTGGTAGTGGAATTTCAGCTGCTATCTCTTCCTTTGTCAAATGTTGCACATTCTTTCTGAGAATTACAGATAGAACTGGGAAATCAATGGCATTCTGAAAGTAGTTTAGCCTATTTGATTTTGGAATGGGTCATAGATTTTGGACACCTTTCAGGCTACTAGGGAGCCATCTCATAAATATCTATTTCAGTGCTCTATAATGATTAAATGACATCATGATGACCTGATTTAAAGACAATTTTACACAAGGGCTTTAAATGGTACCCTAGTGGCCTAAAAGAGTTAATGCACTTTTCTTAAGTGCCTAATTCTGTCTTAATTTGCAATGTACACAGCAGGGAATGTGTCTCAATAACAAACTGATCACTTCATCTAATATAAGAATGTTAAGGAGAGAGGTCTTTTGAAGGAGTTTTTAAAAGAGCAGGTAGCAATTCTGAGTAATTCAGCTCTGCTAAAGAAAGGTAGGGAACATTTATACTATTTTATGGAATGAAGTGTTGCCCAATTTGAGAATTGGAAATAAAGCTAATTAAGATTATTTTTTTTAAAGAAGAAAACAATCATTTTTTTTTCAAAGAAGAAAAAGAAAGTGATATTCTTTTTTAAAAGAATATCTCAAGAGATCATAGTGCATGGCCTACAATGTATTTTTCCAAAATACAAAACTTATGTGTAACCCAATCTGAGAGCAAATAATATTTACTTTTTTATAGCTTGGATTGTGAGACTAGGAGAATGTTTTTCTAACTTTTCAATATATTTGGCCTTATATAACTATATAATACATCAAGACAGCAGATAACAATTAAAAACTGATTCTTTCTTATATTACATGGAATAGTTTTACTACAAAAGTTGTCAAAAACATGTAATCATTTTTTAAGGAGTTTAGTATTGTTGTGTCAAATTCCACAATTGTGTTGAGCAAAGGATTATCATTTCCTGAAAACATGAGAATAAAATTGAAAAGAAAAAGGAGAGACAATTTTAAAACTAAAGTTAGAAAACACATTCTGGTATTAAATATTTTTAATATTTAATTGGTCAGATGACTAAATCAATTAGTAGAAGCATAGAAATATGGAACAAAAGCAACCAATCATCCATCCTTCAATAATATCTAAATTCTTGCACATATGAGCACATGCATATAACTCATACATCCAGAAATAACTCAGTAGCAGTATATTTCAATATATACAATACAGTTTATCATATGATGAATAAAACATTTCAAATTGATAAGTGAGAAGAGGATTCTGGAAATCAGTACAAGGTAATTTTGAACAGAATGAACTCTTGAGTTCAGGGTTCTAATCAAAGCTTTTATGTTTAATAGTTGTACTACCTCCTCAAGCAAATCATGAAATTCTCTTCAGTTCCTTCAATGACAAGTTGAGGCATATAATGGTAACTACACAGTTGGTACCTCAAAGTTAAGAGAAATAATAAGTACAAAACATTCATTATGAGCTAGATACTCATAGCCAACCACAATAAATGCTAATTTTTGTTATTATAACAAATGGTTACCCACATAGGAAACAATAGTTTGTTCCCCTCTCATGCCTTATGGTGAAAAATTAAAACAAATGGATAAAATTTTAAGTGTAAAACAAGAGAACTATGAAAAGGATAAAGGAAATATATTTAAACATTTATAATTATCTTGTGGTAGGGGAAAGCAGGAAGCAGAAAGTGGTAGATACTCGTACTTCTGTATCTCCATTAAACTTCCTTACTTTAGATCTTCATAAACTCTTGGATTGTTTCAGTCTCTTTTCTGGTAGACCACATGCCTCCCACCACATTCCCTTCTAGTTCATGCTTCTTCTTTCATTGAAGCCAAAAAAAGATTTATCTTGTTTAAAATAATCTGTGACTACCTTAGATGTAAAGGCTAAAGGCCATGACATGATACACTGGACCCCTTATGATCTTCACTTTTATTATTTCAATACCTGTTCTGTGGGAGGGGCTCACTATATAGAATGGAAAACGCTATTCAGCTATACACTATATAGTGGAATACTGTTGAAAACTTTAAAGTTTTAATGGAAAGAATATATATAAAGATAAAAGACACATGGCAGACAAGAAAAATACATGTGTAATACAAAATGTTGTTTTAATTTACATATAAAAAATTCTTACTCTTATTTTTTTCCAAAAGTAACATTGAATGAATAGGTATGAACACATAGGGATATTATCTAGTCTAATTTCATTGTTATTTCTAATTTCAGTACCTTCTCAGACTTCACCTTGGGGAATTTTACCCCACATAAAGGAAGCAGTATATATGTTACTTTAACAAAAATTCTTCCTTTCATGTTCAGTCTAAAATATGTCTCCCCAAATTTCCATCTCATGGCATCTGTTTCTTTCTGTCATAGCTCTTGTTCTTTATTACATATTTATGTCTGTTGGCTTTACCCACATTTGACAGTAAGTTTGTTGGAACAGGCTGAATAGCTTTGCCATTCTATAGTTAGTCACATATAGAGATACCTCATATTGCAGGTATTAAAATAATGAAAGTGAAGATCAAATAGGGTTCAGTAAATCACATCAAGGAATTTAGTTTTAATCTCTTAAGAGAGTCATAGAGGAGTTTTAAACAAGATAAATCCTTCTTGGGCTTCACTTAAAGATGAAGAATGAACTGGAAGGGAATGTGGTTGGAGGCATGTGGTCTACTAGAAAAAGGATTGAAAACATCCAAGAGATTGTGAAAACCTAAAGTAAAGAAGTTTAATGGAGATAGAGGAATGATTCCAAAGATATTTAAAATTTGACTCCTTTAATTGTACTAGAATGTGTATATAGGGAAATAATGAGAATAAAATTTGATTCCAGATATTGGAGCAGATTATAAGCCTTTAATGCTATGCCAGGATATTTGTAATTCTTTCTCTAAGTAATATAAAACCAATTAAAAGTTTTGAAAATAAGATTTTGTTTGTTTTTCTTTTTGTCTGGTTATGTATGTTTTAAATCATCTTGACTATAATGACCAAGTTATAGGGATATACAGATTAGAACTCTAAGGACCAAAGGAATGTTGAATTTTCACAGTTCTCTAAGAGTCAAGATCACCTTAATAAAGAAATTTTGGAATACTGACAACTATTGTCAAATGAAATTCCTTTATTCTTACCACTGCCATCACTACCACCAATTGTAATATCAAGAGCAACGTCAACAAACATTTATTGAATACTTATTATATATAAACACTTGCAGTAGTGTTTAGATACATAGAAATCTGGCATAGTCCCAGACAAAGAGGTAGAATATATGACAAAAATGTATAATTTTTAAATATAAAATTTAAAATGGCACTGGTCATATAAAGTAGCATGTGATAAAATGAGTGTGAGAAAATCATTGCTTCTGTAAACTGAAGAGACAGTTGTCCATAGATTGAAAAAAGTGTTTAGGAAAGCTTCATGGAAGAGGTTATACTTGAAATATCATTGAAGAAAGAACATTTTAAAACAAAGATAACTACAACTGCTCAGACAGGGACATTAGGAGAGCAAGAGATGGAGTTCCATGGCCTGTTCTAAGGATAAGGAGAAAAGTGTACAAATGTGACTGCTTTGACCAGGGTGCAAAATTCACAGACAACTGCGTGGACACAGATTGTATGATATCACTGATGTCAAATTAAGGGTGATTTATTTTGAATAAAATTATGATGGTTTATTTTGAGAAAGTGAAGAACCATTTACAACTTGTGAGGAGAGTGGCTGCTTGTGGAAAGTTATTTTAAGATTTCAAAAGAATGAATATAATGAACATGTCTTGGGTGAATCTTAGTGATTTAGAATTCAGGTTGATGAGACCAACACTATGACAATTTTTAGAAAAGAAAATAAGAACCTGATTTGTAAAAATGTAAGGAAGAAATAACTTGATATTTAACGTTTACTATAAAAATTTTCAAAATAAAAAAGTAAACAACAAAACGAACCCCCAAATATTCAACAGCTTCAAAAATTACCAATTCATGACCAGTTATATTTTATTTAAATTTGTACCTACTTATACCTCCAGATGTTTGGAAGCCAATCATCAATCATCATTTCACTTCATATGTATACACACACACACACACACACACACACACATATACAAACACATATATTTGAATATGAATTTCAAAAAGGTAAACACTCATTAAAGAAAACCCTAATACTATTATCATATGTTAATGGTAATGATAATATAAAATTTTTAACAGACCCAAAAATGTAGTAAGTGTTCAAGTTTATATAATTTTATTTTTAATGTCTTTATAATTTCTTTCTTTGAATCATTATTCAAGTAAGGACCATTCTTTTCAATTGGTCAGTAATAGTTCTGAAATCTTTTTAAATTTTTAGTTTCATTTTTCACCTCTTTTTTTCTTGAAATTTATTTACTAAAGAAACACAGTTCATATTTTGCTGAATGCATGCTCATGGTAACATGTACAATGTCCTTTGTCTCTTCTTTTCCCCAGAATATCATGGTGAAATTTTAAGGTTTAATCAGATTTAGGTCTAAAATTTTTTGACAGTATTTGCTTATAGGTTACATTCTGTATATTGAGGGAATATATGGTTCTCACTTTTATGTGTTTGTTATAGCATTTATTACAAAATGGTGATATTCTATTTCAAGTATTCATTTTAATTTATTAACTGAAATACTACTGTAAAGAAAATTTTCTATCAATAATCAATTACCTTGACTGATAGTCATATAGAAAATTTAGGATAAATGTCTACTACCCTTTTTATTTCCGTTTGCAAACAGTGTTTATCCCTAACATCCTTCAAAACTGACCAATGGGTAGTCTTTATATGTTTTTAAAGAACTATTTTTAATCCATGGATTAAAATATATGTGATTGGGCTGGGGATGTGGCTCAAGCGATAGCGCGCTCGCCTGGCATGCATGCGACCCGGGTTCAATACTCAGCACCACATACAAAGAAAGATGTTGTGTCTGCCGAAAACTAAAAAATAAATATTAAAAAATTCTCTCTCTCTCTCTTTAAAATATATATATATGTGATATATTTTATTCCTTATATTATGCAATGGAATTGAAAAACCATAATTTGGATGCAAAATGTGTAGAACTAGATATTGCTTTTCATATATTTTCAGAATACAAAGCTAAGAAATGTGTATTCTTAAGTTTAAAATGAATCATGAATTAAAGAAGATATTAAAAGTGGTTAAAAATCCTAAACATGCTCCTCTCATTTCAACAATTTTATTTTTCAAGGATCCTCATATAAATCTTCATTTGTCCCACTGCTTCCCCCACTACTACTATAATGGTCTCATCATATCTATTTCATTGTTACACATGACACTAAGTATCAAAATATCTAATTTTTGTTTGTTTGGTTGGTTTTGGAATGTATACAACTAAGGATACATAGTCAAATTTTTGTGTTTGAAGTTATTATAAATGCTTCCTGTTTTACTCACCTTTTCCCTGCTATGACTAAGAGACCTAACAAACAATTAGAGGAGGATATATTTATTTGGGGGCTCACGGTTTCAGAGGTCTCATCCATAAGCAGTTGGTTCCATTCCTCGGGGCTCAGGTGGGACAGAAATCATGTTGGAGGAGTGTGGTAGAGGGAAGTAGCTCACATGATGGTCGGGAAGCAGAGAGAGACTCCACTCACCATATACAAAATATGTACCCTGGAGTCATATCCCCAATGCTCACCTCCTCCAGCCACATTTTACCCACCTTCAGTTACCACTCAGTTAATCCTTTCTGAGGATTAATTCACTGATTGAGTCAAGGCCCTCATTACTCAGTCATTTCTCCTCTAAACCTTCTTGCATTGTCTCACACATGAGCTTTTGGAGAACACCTAATATCTAACCCATAGCAGCTCCCTTCTCTGTATTACACCCCCTGTCTCTTCATGCATGTATTTCATATTATTTTAATTACTGGAGACTTATATGTGTGCTCATGACTTCTAAGGCTATGTTACCATTATTTTTCTTATTTAAAAATCATTTTTTTCCAGGGTACTCTTACTTTTATCCTAGCTGAACTCTGTTTAGTGTAGGGGGGGAAAAAAAAGAAACTAATGATAATTTCATGGAAGTTACATCTTCATGATGTCTTTCCTCTGACGACAATGATGTGCCTTTCCACTTGTTCATTTCTACTTTTGTATCTTTCAGGATTATTTTGAGGTTGTCTGGATATAAGAGACATTATGGAAGGTGAAAAAAGCAGGGCTGGAAGATGAAAAGACAAACAGAGAAAACTATTGTTTCAAGTGTCTCTTTTGAAGCTTATAAAATGCTATTTTTTTTTAAAGAGAAGTAGGATCACTTGAAGAAGTTAACAGAGTGAATAATCATGAATTTCCATTTTGGAACTAGACCTGAATTCTGTCTTATCTATACTGGCAACTAAATATATCAATCAATCTTCTATAGGACTGAATACCATTGAAAGCAACTAGAAATAATCCCTGAAAGAAGAAATCATATGAAATAATTATTCACCCTACATAGCCACATGACATGAAAAAAAAGCCCTTTAGAGCAGGATTAGTTTTTTTTTTTTTTTTTTTTTTTTTGCAAAATTGTAGATGTTTCCTCTCCCCTTCTCAGGTGCTGTGCAGAGGGCAGCAGTCCTCCACTGGTCCTCCTAGTGCCCCCCCATGCCACTCTGGACTTGAATGTCCATATCATATTATAACCCTTCAGTCAGATCCATGTTAGTTCTGCATTGAACCTTTCTGCCTTCTTGTAACTAATCAGCTAAATCCTGTTGGATCTAACTTCTTCAAAAACTGCTTTCAAAGTCTTTCTCCTCTCCACTATCTTTTCCTGTGACACTACCTATTCAGACCACAATTGTTGTCACAATAATACTGAGACTAATTTCTCAACAGTCCTGTTTTTTTGCTTTATCCTTTTGCTTCTGTTCTCAAATGACAAGATGTGGCCATATATATTCTTCTACCTTCAAGCCATCTTTTGTACTGTTACTTGAATACTCTTTAAAATTAGAAGCTAAACTCTTCTGTGACCCCTCATTACCTAAAGCAAATTCCCAAGGCATATTATAGAAATTGTAATTCTTGGAAAAGCACAAGGTAAATTAGCTGTAAAGAATTCTTTCTAATAGAGAAAAATCTATTTAAATATGGTCAGACTTTTAGGACCAGACTCATTTGTGATCATGGAGTAGTTTAAACACACCGATTAATATATATCAGTCTATTGTTCTAAAAAGTAAACTTTAGAATATACTTACCTAAAAAGCAATGCCTAAACTCTTTATTATTAATGATCCCAGTTCTTTATTATTTCTGATAATCCATCACACAAAGGTCAAATCTAAGAAAAGAAGATTCAAGATGCGAGGGTTAAGAGGCCTTAAAGGAATATGAGAAATGAGAAGGAAATTGTTAAGAAAAAGACCCTTTTTCATGGGCTTTCAATGGATGGGGCAAAGTAAATAAAGTTTGCCTACAATTATCTGGATTTGATGTGTATTTTATTTCCTAATAGTAACATGAATGCAGATATTAGGGGTAAAAGAAAAAGTTACAGAGGAAGAACATTGGGCTTTAACTTGAAAAGTAAGTTGAACTGAGGGAAATGCTTTTCTAATTTGAATGAGGGAGATAAAGGAACAAATTGCAAAGACACTAGAGAGAAGATAATTAATGGAGTAGTGTGCTAGAAAGGATATTTGTGCAAGTGTATGCAGTGTGCAGTTTGTGTGTGTGTTTTAGAACTGAGAAAGGAAACTGGAAACTACCTTAATTTTTCTTTCAGTCCTTTGAGTAATAACGTGGATTGATTGGCTACTAATGCTTAATATCCCTTTATACCTCTCCTGTGCTCTGATCAATTTTTTTTTCTTTTTCAGTATAAAATCTTCTAGATTCCATTTGTCATATATTTCCACAAATATAAAAAGCACTGCTTTTCTAATCCTCACTCTTTAACTCTGCGAACATTCAGAGAGAGAGAGAGAGAGAAAAAAAAAACTTTCCTAGGATTACTCATGGCAAAGAAAAGACTATTTCCTCCGTCTTGTGTATATAAAACTTATGTTAACATTCTTTCTAGAAATAGAACTGGCCATATATGCCTTTGACTGTTCTTATGAAAATTTTTTTGTCATTCTCTATTGTTCTCAGAATATTGGCATTTTGGAAATACATTTAAGAAGTGAAGAAGCACAAAAGGTCTCTGAGAAAAACCAACTTGACAAATATTACTGCACAGTTTTTATAATTCTCTGCTACGAGGTCAGGCCTCAAGAAGAACAAAGGTCACATATTTCTTTTTCATATTGGAATGGTCATAACATTATTTAGACTTTTAGTAGAAAATTACTTTATTTCACATAATCTTTAAGTGAGAAGTAGGATTTCTGCATGATCTGTGAAATGAAGGTTAAATAGAAGTAGGAAGGGCACCTCTGTACATTGTCACCAAAGTGTCCCTAAGTTTTATCCTGTCTGGAACATCTCTTACATATGATTCCTATTTCTTAGCTCGAGACTGTGACTACAAAAATCTTTTGTTACCAGTACCGCCAAAGCTTCCATCTTCTAGCAGTGACCTGCTCATAAGATGTGTTTAGCACCTGCTCATAAGATGTGTTTGCACGTCGTTGGTACCTTATAGTGACATGCATGTTCTCATCAAGAAGGCTGTCATAGGATTCAAGAAATGTTAACATTTTTCCATCTGTGTGTGTGAAAGTGACGTTTCCTGTTAATTTTGTCCTCTTGCTGAATTTCCTAAGCAAAAGCCTTCTGTAGGAGGCAGAATGATGTCATTATAGTCATAGCATAAAATTTTCAACCTTTAGAATGAGACATATTGTGGCATATAGTTCACTACTTTTAAAAGCAGTGAAACAATAACTTGGAGCATGATGATATCAATTTTATATTTTCAAGTGTGATGGTTTCCAGAGCTTAGAGAATGACTCCAGGACTATTTCCCCAGGGAACATGAAGTTCCATTGTAGTCTTCACAGAGGAAGCCCATCTTTGGTTGCTTGTTTTTAGGATAATAGAGACTTGACTATTTGATTTCAGAAGTATAGAGATTTGTGCAAATAAAGCGGTCTATCAATAACTGTTTTGGGAGAAAATGGTCTGTTTTCAGTAAATGTCATGATTAGGTGATCTAAAAATGAAAGAAATTCAGTCTTTTCAGTCTGAGTCTGAAGGCCTGAGAACCATGGTAGCTGATGGTGTAATTTCTGGTCCAACTCTTAAGACTTGGCAACCTGGAGCTCTGATGTTCCAAGAGAGGAGATGAAGATGTCCCAGTTCAAGCAGAGAGGATGAATTCATCCTTCTTTTTGCTCTTGTTCTACACAGGTGCTCTATCCATGGTTTGGGTGATGCCTGCCACATTAGTAAGGCAGAACCGCTTTACTCAGTCTTCTGAATCAAATGTTAATTCTTCTATAAACAATCCCCTAAGGGGTGAAGGTGGGATCTAATGTCTCTAACTTGTAAAAAAATATAGCCCAAGTCTCAAAGTCACACAAAGACTGAGATTTAATCATAATATTAAAGAATGCTTTTCTCTACACTCCTTACTGTCACATCGATAAGGATCTGGTATTATAATGGCGTAATATACCTCAAAGATCTGTAAGACAAACCAATCAAAAGAAGTTCTTAGGGATATCAAATACAATAGGGAAGACAAAAACAAGGACACTGAAAGAATATAAAGTCTCTAGCACCTACAGCTATAAAGAATATTAAACATAGCCCTCCTCGTAGTCATAACATAAAACTTCAGACTATAAATCTATTCACTTCATCTACTACTACAGTGTACATTATGTCTGATTTTCCATAAAAAATTACAAGACATGCTAAAAGGCAAGAGAAAAGTCCAAAGACAAATCAAGCATTAGCCTATACCGAGAAATGAAGAGATGTTGGAATTACTATGGACTTTAAAAATAACTATGACAGATATGTTCAGGATTCTGTGAAAAGGGTAGAATAAAAGAAAAAGAGGTTTAAAAAGCAGAAAGATGGAAATTCTAGGGATGAAAATCAAAAGAAAAATATAAAATCAAAATCACTATCAGAATTAAAAAATATTTTAGAATGGTTTATCATCTGAGAAAAATAAGTTAGCTTAAAGATCATTCACTATAAATTTACTGAGAAATACACAGAGTAAAAGGAATAATGATAATTACAAAAGAGCAGAAGATCCAGATAAGTATGGGATGATTATAAAAATATAATTCACATGTAAGGGGAATATCAGAAGGAAAACAAAGAGAAAAAGAAGCATTAAAGCAATAATGGCTGAAAATTTTCCAAAATGAATGATGTATACCAAATCATAGATGTAAGGATCAGAGAAAACTGACCAAAAAAAAAAATCTAAGTATACTCTAATCAAAGTGCAGTAAATGCAACTTAAAGAGGAATTTTTGAGAGAAGCTAGAAGACAATAAATTATACTAATTATACTTTATAGAGAAAAATGATGAGAATTAAAACATACTTCTCTGAAAAAAAACTATTATC
Organism: Marmota monax; assembly: GCF_021218885.2. Taxonomy (NCBI): domain Eukaryota; kingdom Metazoa; phylum Chordata; class Mammalia; order Rodentia; family Sciuridae; genus Marmota; species Marmota monax. The sequence continues at coordinate 6,936,616 of NW_026694099.1, read as the reverse complement.
AAAATGGAAGTAAAGTGAAATATTTAAAGTGTTGAAGATAAAGCAAAATGAAACCTAGGATTCTATAACAAATGGAATTATTCTTCAAAAATGAAGGCAAAAACTTAAGATTTTCTTAGACAAGTTCTGAGGGACTTCTAATAAATAGATTTTTTTCTTGAGATAAAACTTTTAAAAATGTTTTAGGGGGAAGGAAAATGACATATACACTGAAATTCTGTTATTTGAAGGTGGATATGGATTTGTTAAAAGTGTATATGAAAAACTGTAGGGTAACCAAAAAAGTTTTTTCTATGAATATAATTAATAAACTAATAGAGGAATGAAAAGAGAATCATGAGACATGTTGAATAAGCAACAGAGAAAATGATACAAGAAGAAAAAGAAACCAAGTAATGAGCAAAAACATAAATGTTGTGTACATATTAAACCAGGTATATTGAAATCCTTCTTTTTTAAAGTAGTTTATGTATAGTTTAATCGAAGGGTATACAAATGAGGGAGTAGTACAAATGAGACAAGTAATAGAGAAAATCCAAGCACATTATCAATGAGTAACAGGAGTCAGGCAACCAACAACTGTTTAGGTAACCGTTGAACACACCTCCACGTTGTCCTGAAAGAGGATGAATATGCCAGTGTTGTGAAATCCTTTATAATGTGAATAGTCCATGTATGCCAATTAAAATTCTAATACACAATCCAGGATAACTCCACATAAAACCACAAGAATAGGATCCTAACTAGAATAAGTTATACTCCATGTATGTATAATATGCCAAAATAAACTCTACTGTCATGTATATCTAAAAAGAACAAATAAAAAAAGAAAGGAATTGATAGTCCTATCAAGTTATAAATGATAATTGTTATAGAATTAGAAAAACAATCCTAAAATTCACATGAAACCACAAAAAACTGTGAGTAGCCAATGTAGCCTTGAGCAAAAAGAACACCAAAAACATATACACAGATGAGATATAAACATGTATGAAATGATCAAGATCATCTACCATTAGGAAATTCCACATTAGAACAGCATTGAAATATCACCATACAACTGTCAGAATGAACAAAACTTTAAAAATTAAACATCATCAAATGGTGGTGAGAATGTGAAGCCACAGAACTTACATTCATTAATTATGGGAATGAAAAATGGGAGTCACTTTGGAAGATATATATATATATATATATATATATATATATATATATATATATATACACATAGTGCTAAATGTAGACTTACCACATAATCTATCAATTGTGCACCTAGATATTTATTTGCTCATGTCTTCTATTAAGTCTACACAAAATCCTGCACATGAATATGCATAACAACTTTATTCATTATCTCCCAAACCTAGAAGTTACCAAGATGCCTTTTGGTAGTGAATACATAAACATGCTGTGGTATATCCATGAAATGAATTATTACTCAGTGATTAAAAAAATGGAGTGTTGAAGCCATAAGATGTAGCTGAATCTCAAATGCTTATTTTTAAATGAAGGAAAACAGTCTGAAAAGGCTTCATTCTATGTGATTTCAATTGTAAGACAACTTTGGAAGCACCAAGCCTTATGCCAGTAAAAAGATAGGTGGTTTCAGGGAGAAAAGAGGAAGAGTGCAGTAAATTAAATATAGGACTTTAGAGTGTGGTGAAACTATCAGTAAAATACTGTAATGCTGGATATGTAATGTGTTTGTCAAAACACAAAAAATCATAGTGCAAAGAATAAAATAATACAAGAAATATTTAAAAATTATTTAGGAGTTTTTGACATCTCAGGATAGAATTCCATATATGGCAAAAACAAAACCTTGCAAATATATAAAACGTCACTGAACTTGGGGAAAAGAGGTGCTGATTTGAGTCAGTTTTTGAAAGCAGGAGTCTGTGAGACTAAATGCAAAAGAGTTGTGCATAAAAGTACCATACAAAATTGGTAGAGTGTGTTTCTGTGATAGGTTACCAATTCTGATAATGCTATGCATGTATGTTGGAATAAAATAATTAAGGAAATAGGTAATGGACTGAGAGAGCCAGCTCTCTTACTCATGGAATGAGAATATATAGATAAGCAGAGAGAGAAGGGTGAAATGATCAGTTTGATAGTGGATTACAGTTGAAGACATCGGTATAAACTCATACTTAGTTTAATATAGATACTGATGGTCATATGCGTAGTAATATGTATAGATATCTGTAAATACATGGATTAGTATGTACAGATTTCTTTGTTGGATGAGAATGCCTTAAAAGTGTTATTCCAAGTCCTCGGTTATAACTCAATGGTAGGACGCTTGTCTAGCACGTGTGAGGCAATGGGCTTGATCCTCAATACCACATAAAATAGATTAATTAATTAATTAAATAAAGATATTGTGTCCATCTACAACTAAAAATATATTTTTTAAAAAAAGTGTTATTCCATTGGGGAAAAAAGCACCCTTGTACCCACATTTTGGTTTCTAAAATCCATTCCACAATAAAAAGAATTAGAGTTCCATAAAGTAATAGTCAGAAATACTTTGAGGCAGAAAATATATAAAATATACCTGGATCATCTTATAGCAACAGAAATCAGTAAAATGTTTTACACACACACACACACACACACACACATGCAGGCACTAAGTGATGGGAGTTTGTCAAAATTACACAGAATCCAAAGGAAGGATTCTTGGATTTTTGTGAATCCAAGTTTTCATTAGGTATGGTAAAACAATAAGCATAAAAATAAATTAGTATGGTATTTTAACAAATTATAAAATAAATATCCATGAATCTGCACTGATTTTAAATAAGTGATTGGACAAAAAATATTAGGAGAAAAAGACAAATTGCAGGGAATTCTAAATATTTTCACTGTCAAGAAGGTAGAGCATAACTACTCAATATTTAAATGAAGGCTATACCTAGTGAATCCCTTTCAAAAAAGTACAGAATGGAAAGGGGCCAAAGTAACCACCCACCACCCACTTTACAGTGAAGCAGTCTGACAAACATTACCTTAGCCTTAGGGTCAACATCAACAGTGATAAGTCAGGCTGATAGTATGGTCCATTGATAAGATGTGATGAAAATGATATTTTACTTCTATGATCAGCCTTTGCAAAACATGTTACCTTGGTCTAATAAGAAGTCATGTACAAGGCAAATGCCACTTGATGGGCATATTTAAAAATAACTAGTCTGTACTCAAAACTATCAATGTCATCAAAAACCAGAGAAGGAATACTTGCCAAAATGAAGCTTACCCTAAGGAGACATGACAACTAAATATAATGTGTTATTCTGGAACCAAAATAATAATAATAACAACAACAACAACAATAACAATAAAATCATTGGATAAAAACTAAGAAATCAGAATAAAATACAGATTTTGTTTAAAAATGATATATCCATAATGGTTTATTAATATTAACAAATGTAGTATACTAACGTAAGGAGTTAATAATAATGGTAGATGGGTAAATAGTTTATGGGACATGTCTGCACCATTGCACAATTTTTACATAAATCTGAAAATGTTTAAAAAGTTTTATTAATAAAAATGTTACTTAATTCATATTATATAGGGAAAAAATCTCAAGAATAACTTATGATACTAAAAACTTATATTAAGCTGAACATAACGGCACACACCTGTAATCACAGCAGCTCTGTAGGCTGAGGCAGTAGGATCATGAGTTCAAAGACAACCTCAGCAAAAGCGAAGCACTAAACAACTCACTGAAACCCTATCTCCAAATAAAATACAAAAAAGGGCTGGGAATGTGGCTCAGTGGTTAAGTGCCACTGAGTTCAATCCCCAGTACCAAAAAAAAAAAATTTAAAAAAATGTTACATCAAAAATATAAATGTATATTTAATATTGTTAATATTATATTAAATATATTGTATATATAAATCATTAACCTTGAGGAGAAAACCATTTTAGGACTACTAATCAGCATAGGTGCGATGAAAAGTTTCCACATCTAAACTTTATTAAAATAAATAAAAGAATAAAACATTCTAGCTAACTTTTTTTTTATACTGGGGATTAAACTCAGAGGCATTCGACCACTGAGCCACATCTCCAGCCCTGTTTTGTATTTTATTTAGAAACAGGGTCTCACTGAGTTGGTTAGTGCCTCACTATTGCTGAGGATGGCTTTGAACTCTTGATCCTCTTGCCTCAGCCTCCAGAGCTGCTGGGAGTACAGGTGTGCATCAGCATACCCAGTCTATCTAACATTTTTAACCTCAGTTTTACTACGTGGTTTACACTTTTACCTTAAGGACCCTTAAATATTTTTTAAATAATATTTTCAATTTATCAATATTGATAAAATTATCATATGATTATTTTAAAAACATATATTATTTAAAATAAAGACATATCATATATTATTTTTTAAAAAATAATATTTCTAAAGAGTATTGAATGTCTTTTAGGTTATTCTGCCCTTCCCCACATTGGGTTCTGCAGTTAATCTATTATTGGGTGTATATTTTTGGGAAATGCAAATAATTTTACATATAATTATATTAGTGAGAAGCTGTCATATAAGTTATATCTACATTGTGACATTATGACTGAATGCATTTGCCAGTAAAAGTAAGTCAAAAGCGTCTTAAAACTATCAAAACTAATATCCTGGACATAGAGTCAATTTAATTGAAAATCCTTTTCATTTGTGAGTAAATCATTAAGTCAATAAATTTATGCAAATTTATATGACAGTCATTATTTCAGGCCCTGAATATGACAATGAACCAAAGAGACATATGTCTTGACCACATAGAACTTACATTCTAGCAAAAGGGGCAAATAAATTGTATGGAAATTGTCATATGGTAATAAATGCTCCTGAGGGCTGATGAGGATTGAGTCAATGTGGGTAGAGTTGGAGGAAGGCTTTAGGATGGTAAAATCCTAGAGGGTTTGAGTTTCTATAACCAAAGGGGAATCTTGTCATTCTGTAGTTATTGTAGCAAGACATAATGACAGAATGGTATACAGTGGATGTCAGGTTAAAAATTTCATAGAGTATGATGGAGGTCTTCCCATGAATATTCCAAGTTCAGAGGCCCTTTCTGCATTCCTGTCCTGCTCTCATCTGTGTAGTTACTAGGCTTCATGATTCCTGTCAATGTTGGTCCAAAGGCTAGAGGAAGTGCCTGTTTAAGTACAAAGGTGTATTTAGAAAAAAAAGAAAAACCAAAAGAACAGTGTTTTTTCTCCTGCCCCCTGTCAATTCTGTTCATGAGAAAGTTTTTCATAAGACCTCATGAGACTTCCTCATGGCCAGACAAGGAAATTATACAGACTGTCCCCTGATCCCTTTTTATTTAACAGCCTTAACTATATTATCAAATATATCTTTCTGAGCCTCAACATACTTGTCTGCAGAAGTAAAATGACAGGGTTACTGTCTGACAGTTAAGAAGCTTAGAAACTGCTACTTCATCCTAACAACAAGCAAAAAGCTAAGTACACTTTTTAGAAAAGCCAATGACTTGCCAAGCCCCATTGTGCATGCATGTAACCTCAGCCTCTGAGGAGGCTGAGGCAAGAGGATGGTGAGTTCAAAGCCTGCCTCAGCAATTTATTGAGACCGATAAGCAACTTAGCAAGACCTTGTCTCTAAATAAAAATAATTTTTAAAAAGAGCTGGGATTTTAAATCCCTTGGGTATAAACTTAGGAGTGAGATGACTGAGTCAAATGGTGGTTCCATTCCAAGTTTCCTTAGGTATCTTCATACTGTTTTCCAGAGTGGTTGCACCATTTGGCAGTGCCAGAACAATTTAAAAAAAAAGTGTGGATGGAGATATGGCTCAGTGGTTGAGTGCTCCTGGATTCAATCCCCAGTAACAAAACAAAACAAAACATCAAAACAAAAACAGAAACCCAACAAATCTTCTTATTCACCAAAGAAGTATCATAAGAAGACAGAGGAAATTACATTTGACCAGAGCGTAAACCTATCAGCAGGAACCTCTGCAGGAATTAGTGCTAGAGTATTGACAAATTGCCAAAGGCTCAGTGTGGAAAGTCTGAGTTGAAAATTCACAGTAAATACTGGAGGAAAATCAACACATGCTTCCAGAAGAAAGAAGGAAAAGGGGGCCACTTGAAAATATGTCAGAGCATTTTCTTCTTCGTAACAACACCTGCACTCAGGAAAAAAAGAATTTCTCCCAGAATTTAACCTGTTGTGATTATATCTGAGCCTAATTCACCTGGGGAAAGGTAAACACACAACTCCATCCCCCTTTCTCTATCCTGTCCCACATAAAAACAGAAGGGTAAACTGAAAAGCAGATATACAAGCTCACCAAATGACTGAGACCTAATCACAGGACCACAGATGCTTCCCCTTTCCCTCCAAGAAGACAAAACACTCCTAATGTGCATACACTCAATGTCTTTAGCAAAAGGTGTGTTCAAATAAACTGATCAAATATCCTGCTATAGTTGAAAACTTTAATACCCCTTATTATGAATGAACAGAAAAATCAACCTAAATAGTTGCTCTCAACAGCACATCAACCAACCAAATATAATTGACATCTATACATTGTTTCAACAACATAATACACATTCTTCTCAGGATTACATGGAACATTCACCAATATAAACCATATTCTTGCCCACAAGACACATCTCAATAAAATTTAAAACAGGGCTGGCTGTAGCTCAGTGGTAGAAGGCTTGCCTAGCATGTGTGAGACACTGGGTTCAATCTTCAGCACTGCATAAAAATAAATAAATAAAATAAAGGTATTGTGTGCATCTACAACTAAAAAAAACAAATGTAAAAACATTTTAAATAATAGAAATTATTCAGTACCTACTCAAATCCCAATAAAATTAAGTTAAAAATCATTTACAGAAGGAGAACTAAGAAATCTCAAAATCGTTTCAGGTTAAACAACACACTTTTAAACAACAATGGGGTTAAAGAATAAATAAAACTTACCAAAATGTGTGGAATATAGTAAAAGCAGTGTTTAGAGGGAAATTTATACATTGAATATGCATATTAGTAAAGAAAAACATCTATAATTAATCATCTAAGCTTCCATTTTAAACTACTACAAAGACAACCAAATTAGTATCTAATGCTAGCACAAGAAAAGAAATGAAAACTAGAGGAAAAAAAATCAATGAGAGTGAGAACAGTAGTAGAGAAAAATCAATGAAATAAAAATCTGGTTCTTTGAAAAAAATCAATAAATTTTATAAGCCTCTAACCAGGGAAATTAAGAAAAAAAGAATACATAAAATATGAATACCAGAAATGAAAGAGGACATTACTGCAGATATAATGGATATTCAAAAGATAATTAAGGGGTATTATGAACAACTCTATGCTTATAAATTTGATAAACTAGATGAAATAAACCATCCTTGAAAGATAATGGCATAAATTGTCAAAAGAAATAAATAGTCTGAATATTCCTTTATACATTAAACAAACTGAATCACTAATCAATACCAATATAAAACGGCACTCGACTCAGTTAACTTTTAGTGAATTTACCAAATTTTTAAGAAAGAAATTATGCCAATTCTCTACAATCTATTCCAGAAGATGGAAGTAGAGGGGATATTTTCTAATTGATCCAATCAGGCCAAATACTAGAAGCAGAGGAAAACATTACAAGTAAACCATGGCCTAGTATTTCTCATAAACATAGATGCAAAAATCTTCAAAAATATTAAAAGTCAAATCCAATCATTTATAATAATGTTAAACTACAATGGCCAAATGGGATTCGCTCCAGTTATGCAAAGGTAATTCAACATTTAAAATCAATTAATTTAGTTCATCCTATCAACAAAGTAAAGGAAAATCACATAATCATATCAATAGATGTGAAAAAGGCATCTGATAAAATCCAGTATTCATGGTAAGAGCTCTCAGCAAACTAAGAACAGAAGGAACTTCCTCAACTAGGTAAACATCTTTAAAAACCTTACAACCACACTAATTAAGGTAATAATAGATCAGTAGAGTAGGATAAGAGGATCAGGGGAAGGAAAGAGGGGAGGAAAAGGGACGGTACCAGGGAATGAGATAACTAAATAATCATAATGTACAAAAAAAAACCCCTCCCTCCAGACATTGTACTTAATGGTGAGAAACTCAAAACTTTCCCGCAAATATGAGAAAAAGGGCAAGGATATCCCCTCTCACCACTGCTTTTCAACATTGTACTGGACTTTCTCACTAATGTATTCAGACAACAAAAAGAAAAGGTATACAGACAGGAGAAGAAGAAATAAAACTGTCTTTGATTGCAAATGGCATGATTGCCTATGTAGAAAATCCAAAATAATTGACTAAGATCTCCTAGAACTAAACAATTTTTGCAAGGTTTCAGGATACAAGTTTAGCATGTAAAAGCCAATTGCCTTCCTATGCAATGAAAGTGAAATGCGGAATTTTCAACACTTGACATTTATATTAGCATTCAAATAATGAAATACTTAGGTATAAACTTAACAAAATATTTACAAGATAGAGGATAACTACAAAACTCTGATAAAAAAACTGCAGAAGATAACTTCCCCAGATACAGAAAACCATTACTCCAACAAGGATAACCAACTCCTTGCATCTACTTACAAGATATAGTTGTTTTTTTTTTTTTAATTTGGAAAAAAAAATAGGGCTGGGGTTGTGATTCAGTGGGACATCATGTGTGAGGCCACATTACAAGTAAACCATAGACTAGTATTTCTCATAAACATAGATGCAAAAATCTTCTCTTTGAACTGTTATCCAAACATATACCAAGAACTCTTAAGAATCAAGATAAAAAAACAAATAACATGAACAAAAAGTGAACTAAAAAACTGAATAAATTCTCACCTAAGAAGATATACTAAATAAAGAACTAAATAAATGAAGAAATATTAAAATATTCCATTTCCATGAACAGGTGGACTCAAATGTTATCATGATGTCAGTTCAACTTGATCTATAGATTCAATGACAACCCAATCAAAATCACAGTAGGTTATGTTTTGTATGTTTATAAACTTACCCTAAAGTTTAAATGAAGAGGTGAAAGTTCTAGAACAACCAATTTACTACTGAAGGAGAAGAATAAAGTCTGAGGACTGTCACTACCCCAATCTACTACGTACTGGTAAGCCACAACAATCAAACATGGTACAATAAAGTGATAATGTACTGTGTATTTCAAGAACAGAATTTGAATGTTTTTAATTATAAATGATAAATAGTTGAAGAGAGATATGTTTGACCTGATTTAAACATAATGCAATATTTTTGCATGGCATCGCATACATATGTACAGTTTCTATGTGTTAGTTAAAATTCATTTAAATTTCTATAAAATAAAATGAAAAGGCAGTGTGGTATTGGTGAAAAAATGTACAAACAGAATAGAAATGAAACAGAATAGAAATCTCAGAAATAGACCCACATTGACCTGGTCCACTGGTCTTTAACAAAGGGGAAAAGGCAAAATGATCAAAGAAAGAGAGTCTTTTCAAACAAATGGTGGTGGAACCACTGGATATTCTCATGCAAACAAACACACACACACACACACACACACAAAGAATCTAGACACAGACCTTACACCTTTTATGAAAAATAACTCACAATGCATCACAAACCTAAAGACAAAATCCAAAACTGTAAAACTCCTAGAAGATAACCTAGATAACCTTGCATACAATGATTATTTAGATACAACACAAGGCATGATGCATGAAAGAATAATTAATAAGTTGTGCTTCATTAAATTTAAAAAAAATATGATCCACCAAAGATGATGTAAAGAAAATGAGAGAACAAACAAGATTGGGGAGAAAATCGAAAAAAACACACCTATATACCAAGAACTCTTTAAGAATCAAGACAAGAAAACAAATAACATGAACAAAAAGTTAACTAAAAAACTGAATAAATTCTTACCTAAGAAGATATACTAAATAAAGAACTAAATAAATGAAGAAATATTAAAATATTCCATTTCCATGAACAGGTGGACTCAAATGTTATCATGATATAATTTATATCATGACATTTATATCATTTATATCATCAGATATCATTTATCTGATAAATGACTGTTATCCAAACATATACCAAGAACTCTTAAGAATCAAGAATAAGAAAACAAACAACCTGAACAAAAACTTAACTAAAGAACTGAATAAATTCTCACCTAAGACAACATGCAGGTAGCAATTAACTACATAAAAAATGTTTAGCATCATATTGAGAATTATAAATTAAAACAATACTAAGATACTATTAGATACCTATTAGAATGTTCAAAACCCAAGACCTTGACAATGCCACAGACTAGTGAAGACGTGAGACAATGAGAACTTCCATTCATTGTAGAATGTTCAATATTTTGAAAGATAGCTTGGTGAGATCTTAGTCCTTAACAATTCAGCAATTGTGCTTCTTGATATTTACCCAATGAATAAAACCTTACACCCACACTAAAACCTGCACACAAATGTTCGTAGCAACTTTATTCATAATTGCCAAAACTTGGAAGTAACAAATATGGTGTTAGTAGGCAAACTGGTATTATTAGACAATGGAATATTACTCGGTGCTAAAAAAAATATACTATCAAACCATGAAAAGACACGGAGAATACAAATGTACATTATTAAGTGAAAGAAAGTTACTTGTATGTACATGATATAGTCGTAATCATATAGTATGTGGCTTCTAGTTTCTGCTGTTAAGTAAAATGTTGGAATCATATATCATGCTATATGACAGTCTGTAAAAAGAAAAACTATGGAGATAGTAACAAAAATGTCAGTGGTTCCAGCGTTTAGTGGTGCAGGCAGCGATAAATAGCTGGAGCACAGATATGTAGGCAATGAAACAATTTGGTGAGGTACTAGAATAGCGGATACATGTCATTATAAGCCCATAGTTTGTACACTTGCCAAGAGTGACTTCTGATGTAAACTATGGGCTTTGGGTTATAAAAACATGTCAGAGCAGGCTCATTGACTAGAGCAAAGGTACCATGGTGGTGTGGGACGCTGACCTTGGGAGAAGTTGTGCACATATGAGCTGGGGTGTAGAGAACTCACTATACTTCCTGCTGGATATCTCTGTGAAATCTTGCCCCAAAAGGTTATTATTTTTTAATGAAATATTGTGGCTGAGTTATATAAATAACATTTTGGTAAATTTAAGGTCAACACGATTAATTTGGGGGGATTTTAAAACATATATTGCCATGAAATGTGAAACTTATAATACAGAGAGTTAATGAGACATACCAGCTATATTCATATGGATTTATAATTAGGTTTCAAATTTACATAATAACAGAGAGTAGGAAGTTGTTAGTTCTTTAAAAATGAAATTTCTACAGTATAAACCAAAAGACTTCTGGTCATTGAAACACAAGATGAGGTTTATAACTGTTGCCAAGAAATCAAGCACAGTTTAAAGGAAATTTAAGCTGACATTTGAGACACAGTTTGTGATTTGAGGTTCAAGTTGACAACGATTGGTTATTTTTTATTGTTTGAACTGAGTGGAATCAAGCAGTTATAGAACCAGTTGCTTTTATTTGTTCTTCGGGTTTACAACCTTTCTCAGCTGAGATGTAATATGAAACCAGATGCCATCCTGAAAGCCATGAAGAAATGATTCAGAAGGTAAATAATTATTGGCCATTTATACTGGGTATTTAAGCACTTTCATTTTCTCTGTTTCCTTATTTTTTCTTCCTAGGAACTAAATAACTAAAATAACCAAGATTAGTTATTTTTCTTTTAAAATAGAATTACTTAGCTGATGACATAAAAATGTCAGGTGCTAAATTATTGGGATAAAAAGAGCAGATGCTATGCTTATCTAGATATGTTCTTATTTATAGGGTAGTATGCAAACCATTTTCTCTAATTTCATCACATCTCAATCTGGAATGATATAGAAAATGTCTGAGTTCTTTTGTTTATTCATTCACTCAATGATTTATTGAGCACTTATTATGTACCAAGTGCTACTCTGGGATGTAATATTAAGCAAAGGAAGAACCATTCTGCCCTCATGGAGATTACTGTTGACTGCAAGAGATAAGCCTTGTAATGATAAGAACTAGGAAGAGGCAATGTATAGGACAGCAATGTAAGTATCTGGCTTAGGGAAGTAAGGAAAATCCTGCCTAAGGAAATAAAAATCAAGATGAAGGCAAAGGTTAAGTAGAAGTGGAAGAGAACTACAGAAAGTATTATAGGCAGACAATAATTAGTAAAATGTGTTGGCATACACAGGGCTTAATATGAGTTTTTGTCAATATATAACAGTAAATAATAGGATAATTGCTCATAAAATTGCCTTAGATACGTACTTCAAACTTCAAATTATTAAATTGGATCACTTAGGAAGATGAGAACAGGAGTGAGTCTTTGTCTTTTCTATTTTTTTAAAAATAGAGTTACCATACTTTCATGTAATCAAAATATTATACAAAAAACTCAAAATAGTTGAATTAACTGTATTTTGTTTTACCAAATACCTTGTGTCCTTATTCATTTATTCAAAAATAAATTTAGCATTCAACACTTTATTTTCAATCAAAGAAAACTGCTTTTGCTTAAAAATATTATACTTTTAAAATTCCCATTTGCAACATGCCATGCTTGGCACAGAGGACAGCCTCATAAGGCAAAGGGGTGCGGTATCCTCAGAGGGACCTCTTGGCCAGTCAGAATGCTCATTATCAGTCCAATTATCCCCTGATAATTAGCCTGCCTGTGGGAATAATAGGCTGGGATGACTTCACTCGGTGCTGACATATTCTCAGCATCCTACATATTACATTCAAAACTTCTTAACTTTTTGTTAAATAAGGAAAGAATCTGATTCTAGTGGTTATCATACTTTATTTGCTCAATATTTAACTTCCTACAACTACTGAAGGGTACTCTGATGAAACCTCTGGGTTATACTCCTTGTTTTTAGTGAACCTTGCAGTGTTGGGGATAAATGAAGTTCAGCTTTCTCATTTTGTCTGTATACAACTTTGTTTAAAAAGAAAAAAAAAGTCTCCCTTCTTGGACTCTGTGAAATTTACTCATAAGATAACACCCCTCGAATGGAATGACTTGGCTTGTTAATGCTTACCAGCATTTCAGCACTTCTAGCTGGCTGGCCAGTGTCCAAATGAGTCTAGGGAATGGCCAAGGGAAGAAATACTGATGGAATTTTTCAGAGGACAGGGTATTTGCTTTTGTGTGTTTCTTGAAATAATTAGGTTGAATTAGGTTAATGTTCATGGTATAGTGCTTTAAAGTTTCCAATTTGAGATTCAAATGTCCTCATTTTTATATGTCTAGCGCTCCTGAAAACTTGTTAGTAGGATAAGAATGTTTGTATTCTTTACATCCCCCTTTTTTAAGCTGTGTAAATTTATCTGTTTAACAAATAATTTGCACACTGGCCAGAAACCAAGTGGACAAACTGTACTCACTAACCCTTTAATACTTGGTTCCTTTGTATAGTGACCTAGCCCATTATTAGATAATGAAAGAGTGTATGAGAAAGTGGGAGATTATTTATGATGGAAACAAAATGAAACTAATGGGACAAGATTTGAAAGCTGTGATGCATGAAAGGTGCTATGCAGGCAGCTCTGGCACCATGACAGATAGAGAGAAAGGCTCAGTGGGAAGCAGCAGTGTGAACATGACTATGAAGAAGAAAGAATGGATTTCCTGAATGAATCCTTGCCATCTGGTGTTTGTTTAATACACAATGAAGGTCAAATGGCTACTGATCCTTTTTTCTATAGTCCAGTGACTACAAGAATGAGAGGAATCAATGAGCTTATCGATATGTCTGGAAAGGACTCACCATATGATCTGATTGAGTCAATAAAACTCAAGTAATTCATCATTACCCTCCCAAATGTGATGGATCTATGACTACAATTCTGTTTTAGTCCTTTTTTAGTTTTTTGTTTTGTTGTTGTTTACTAGTTTTCTGGATCAAATGTGGCAGATACTATTTTTCAAAATTAATGCCACAAGCATTTAATTTTATGTATGTGCATGGTTAATGGGAAAGGTCAGAAGGAAGATTCTTAAAAAGCTGAATATTTTTCCCATCCACAAATAGATCTGACATTTATTTATGTTGAAGGATGGTGAATTAAAGAAATCTTTTTATTCCACTGTGCCTTCCCTATGTATGAAATCGATTACACACCTATTTTGTGTAATTATTCCTAAGGGAACATATTAACTTTTGGTGAAATATGTTTGTTACGTGTTATACGTAAACAGCATACGCTTTGGGGAAGTCATATGTAGGTGGAACATGTTACTTTGCATAATGTTCTCTTTCCCACAGTTTGGTCCATTAATGCACTTCCACAGTATGGTCTTGGAACTCTTACCTTCTGCTGCTGGAGTTGCAGGGTTTTCTGTTGAGCTATTTTTCAAAGACTAAAATAAAAGATACTTTTCTCACATTAATATTTCTCAGCTGCCATGAAAACAGGGATAGGAGAAGCCAAAAATAGAGGAGCCAGCTGTGGGAGGCTGCCTTTTTTTCTTTTTTCTTTTTTTCAGGACAACTCAGAAAAGTCTTTCAAATTCATTTCATAAGGAGTGTTAATGCAAATACTGTTTCACGTGTCTGCATGCTATAGTTTAGGAGCTGACAAACACTCAACAGTGACAGTGAATGTTATTTGTTATAGAGGTAGTAGAATTGTGAAGTTCATCTCTGGGGTAGATTTCATTCTTTTCTTTTTGAAAAGACTCTCAGTATTACTGAAGCTAGCTAATTAAAATAGAAGTGGGGTGATCATGAAAAAAATAATCTCTTCTCCCTCTAGTAGACTCACTATGTTTTATTCTAGGTGCCAAACATTTTGTTGGTGTTTTGACTTTTTTATCTCTGAGTGTCAAAGTATTACACGCTCCTCTGACTATGGAAAGATATTACCCATCATTCTAGTGTTCAGGGGTACTATGTTAATATTTTGTCCTTCTGTTTTTTTCTAAACTTTTTAATGTATATAATTGAGATAATAATGTAAATTCAGTTTTATAACTTGTTCCCTTTTGCTTAATATTTTTTTCCGAATACTTTATGTCCATGAAACCTTCCTGACTTTCTGTTTTACCCTGGTTGTTTCCTCCTTGGTGTGACTGAGAGACTGTCTTATAATATAGTACCTTTAGAATTGGTGCTTGTACATTTTTATTTGCCAGCTATAAAACATTGTAAAGTAAGAACCTTCATTTGATGTCTTTTGCTACATAAAAATTTAGAGTCTAATGATTAAAGTTATGGACAACAACAGGTATTTGTCTAACAATTAGAAATTGCCTATTTACTGGGGATATTAAGACAAAGGGTTGATGTAACAGAAACATGGTAGGAGGATTTCCTGTACTCAGTAGAAATTTAGATTCAAGTACCTAAAAGGGCCCTTACAACTTTAAGATACTAATATGCTGTTTGATCAAACTTTAATTGCTTACAGGTTAGACTTGCTAAGCCCTAAAGTATAATGACAATAAAGATGCAGAGTTTATTCCTTGACATAAACTGATATGAGCATTTTGGACCATGTAGCCATCATTTAGAGGGTCATATTTATTCAATAGGCCTCAGAAATCTTTGTGGCAGTGCCACCATGCAGGTTGACAGGCCAACATGACTGGGGATGATTTGCCTACCCTTAACTTAGAAGATAACTGGATTCAATGGGAGCTTGCAAATCCTGAACACAAAAATGACTTTCCAATTAATTGCCTTGGATTTCTCAAGGTGAAAGGTGCAATAGAAATGTCAAAATGTGATTACTGTTATTATATTTTCTGTTACCAACCAATAGCTTTACCTCTTATGACTCATTTATTCAAAAGTTAGCATTAAACTAAGATGCAGTTTTGCATTCAAATTTTAAATAAAGAAAAAATAAATTTTGGATTTACAGCATAAATATACTTCATCAGATATAATATACTTTAGATTCATGAATTTTAACTGAATGGCTATTTTGCCTGCTGTTCTTTTCTTTGAAACAAAAAAAAAAATACGTGGGTACATATTGTTTTAACATACGGATGTTGAGATTATGCAAATGACTAGCAATTTTAACTATAGGATATCTTTATTATGTCTTACTACACTTTCTTGTCATTTTTAAAGATGTGATTCATTAGATAAAAACGTGGTTCTTCATCTATTTTTCACATTGTTTTACCCTTGCATAGTAAAGACTGACATTTAAATTTTTTATTCTCAGAAGAAATGACCTGATATCAAACCATTTGGCAAAAATAATTGCCTAGAAACTCTCTGTGACCTACAAATGGCATAATTCCTTAGTCATATTTACTAAAGATATCCCTATCTCAGAGTTAACTTCATCTACTTCCACTGCTCTTTAAATCTGGTATAAAATAAGACCATTTCCTAGTCTTAAGTACTAAGTTCATTAAGGAGTTCAAAGTCTCCCTTTAAAACAACAATAGTAAAAAGAAGGTTGATTTCTACTTTCAACAGTTGAGTTCTATTAAATCTGATATCTGATTCCATAAGAACACCCTGAAGACATCTATGTCTAGTGCTTATGGGTTATTAATATTTTACATTGACAAGACATAAAGGTTATCAATTCCATTTCAGAATATTATTTATTTGGATGACTTGTACCTTATGCCTCTTTGTGGAAATAATTTTATTTAAAGTTATATTTTTTCAAAAAAGTTTCTATGCAAGATATATTTAAAATACAGTTTATAGAGTGTTTTGTCACTATCATCATCATCATGATTTCCCCAAGCTAAGCTCAAAAGCTGAAAGTTCTGTGGTTTTGCTTCCTGGAGTAAATTATCTGTGCAATGACTCTTTAAGTCATTGCTGGTGATTCTATGGGTGGAAAGGGGGAAGACTGCAAGCATAGCTGATTAGAACCAGCAATGCTAGTGATAAATGTTTGGCCTGTACATACAAATGAAGCTAAATACCAACCCAAGATTATTATACTGAGTGAATATGAATGCTGTGAATTTGTCAGGCTCACCTATTGGAGCTAGTAGCTATGAAGTCTTACTCCATTTCTTTTACATTTTCTGGGTATCTGAAATGGAAACAGTAGTGTTGAGGATATTTGAATAACTTAGGTCTTTAAGTAAATTCTTTGGTAAAATTAAATCTTTATTTTAAGATTATGTCTATTGACCATCAGATAATATCTGGTACATTTCAAATAATATTTAATTTTAAATTTTTATTATAATAGCTCTTTCAAGGCAAATTACATGTAGTTCAAATACCATGTCTGTATGTATGCATGTCATTGTATTTTATAATATTCTCCCAGATAGTTAATTAAGAACTTAATGAGTAATATATACTTCCTGAAAATCAGTTTGGCTCAGTTTTCAGACAAAATCTTCTGAGGGCTTTGTAAAAAGGGATGGTAATTTTAATTTCCAGCTAATATTGAGATAAAAGATATTTATATGTGTATATTTAATATATGGTAATATTTTGTATTTCACATATATTTTATATATGTGAATATCTAAAAACTGTTCTCTTTGTTTGCCTGATGTTTGCTCAACTAGGGTTGGACTAATGGGCAAGCAACAAAATAATCAAATGGAAATTCTAACAGCACAAAGAGTTTGAGTAGGAAGATGGCCAGAGAGGATCAAACAATTAACCCCAAGAAGTTGGGTTCAGTGCCCTTATTGGAGGATTAGAGAGATAAAATAAGGTCATTTCTCTTGTATAGAAGAAGACAGAGAGGTCAATAACTGAGAAACATGGAGAGGGAAAAGAGGAAGAAAATACGTGGTGCTACTTTTCATTTCCTACTCTGTGACAAAGGTCAAAATGATAGCACTTTCTGAACTTTGAAGATGTGATCATCCTTTTCAGAGACTTGAGTTTCCAAAGTCTTATTCACTGAACTTCCTTCAAGTAGCAAAGGATGTTTAAGAATGAACATCTAAAGCATGCGGGTCCTTGACTCCATGATGAAAATTTTCATCCCAACTAAGCAGTGGAGAAATACTTTAATTAACCCATCAGACTCAAAACTGTATTAAGTAATAGGACCAATTTACAGACAAATTTCAATACTATATCTTCTCAAAATTAATGTCAAAAGACATCCATTAGACACAAAAATTACACTGGCATATTTTCTTTTTTATTAGTTGCTCAAGACAATACAATGATCTTGACATATCACACTGGCATATTTTTGGTGAACAACAACAACATCTATAAAAATGTCTATAGACTTAAATTTAGAGTTGGATATGAATTTTTCTATTCAATGTAACTGTTTTACCTACAATGTATTAAGTATTATTTTTTTGGTTACAATTTTAGAGTCTTGCACTTTCTTATAATAAATAGTTTCTCCAAAGCCCCAAATAGACATGAATCTAAGAGTGATATATAAAGGAAAGTAGTCTATTTGACTTAAAGAGTAATTTTCATTTTATCCTCCCTTTCTTTGGATCTTAAAATCTGGCAATGGAAAATCCTGCTAATTTTTTGAGCTTTCACAAGATATTCTTGTTATTTTACATTATTATTTATTTTTGCTTATTATTTTATAGTTAATATAATCTCTGTACATATATGTGTGTATATATATATACACACACACATACATATACGTATGGATGAATAGATCATTTTTATACTTTACGGTACCAAGGTTTGTGGGTTCTAACCCAAATTAAAAGATATCAACAGGTACTGTATGACAGTCAGCAACACGTGTAGATGCTCTTGTTATTTATAAAAATGCAAATAAAACTTCATAGATTTTTGTAGGTGTTTGTTTTTTATAAATACCAACACATTGATTTCTGCTTATTTTTATTGCCTTTTCCCTATTCTAAAACTACTAAGTCAGATCCTAAGAATTAACTGTGTTTGTAAGAAAAATTTCAAAAATTTTGGAAATCATGGAATTGAAGAATACACCTTTTCCTACCAAATTGGAATGAAAAAAAAAGCCTAGAAATTGCATGTATATTTGAATTCTAGTGACGTCGACAGTCACAAATCAGGTTTCTTCACTGCCTTGTTTGGGATGAATGCTAACTGAGTTAATATAGTTCATCATTTTTCACTCATGGAAATCTTATGATTTCATTTTTAGAAATGAACTCAAATGCAATTCTTCCTTGATTGAGTGACTAAGGCAGTGACTTTAGCATGGTATACTGTGGAGGAGAAAAATATATCGATGAGTCACAGAAAGTTTTAATGAAAGCACAGATTTTATTCCACTTAGTGACTCATTTGTGACTTTTCTTTCTCTGCTTACTTGAAATGTTTTATTCCCCCTCACTCAAAGCAAAGAGAGCAGGGGCTGAAACACTATGAATTTATTTTTTCCTCACTTCAAAAAAAGGCAAGGAGCTAAGAACTCTACAAAAAAGGCTCTTCCTAAATGTGGTCCATCACAGAGTTCTCTCATCCTCCCTTCTTTAAAAGATGAAGCTAAAATAATTATAAGACTCAACTCTTAGGTTTGTCAAAGCTGTCTAGGAGAGACTGACTGTGATAAAATCAGAGCACTGATTTTATGTTCCTACTAATACTCTTGAGGTAATTAATGAGCTTGTTTCTGTGTACAGACCAGCCTTTCATCTTCCCTTTGTGGAACTGACAGCCTCCCTGCATCACTGGCAGATCAGGTTGGCTAGTGCATAGGTTGAGCTGTGGACCTTGGGTGTGTGTGTGTAGTGATGGTGGTGAACGATTTATAATAATCTAATTCAGATCAATGAGCAATTTTCTGCTACTTTGACACTTTCCTGCCATATTTTGAAAAACATTGCCAATCCTAAAGGAATAGTATAATTCTTTTTTTTTCAATAAGGTCTGACCTATTGGTAGATGATACATAAAATATATTTTTTCTATTCTGAGACTTATGAGCCTAAGTGAGTAGGATAGACATATTTTTTAAGATTTTACGTCACATGGCATGATTATAAGATAAAAATATTGTATTTGTGAGTGTCATTGGGGAAATATACTTGGCAAGTACTAAGATTCTTCTGAAGATTGTGAAGCTGTGTTTTGCATTACAGATAATATAAACAAGAAGATGATAAAATTGCCTCTGTTTAGTTGTCAGGTCATGCTAACAATTATAAAACATCCTAATCTGTGAAATGCATTTGAAACTCATAATTTTTCCATTAAGTCATATAGCAAATATACTGAATATATTCTCTGTCTTATAATAATATAACTTTCTATAATATATACTAAAAAGCAATAGTTAAACCTACTGATATTCTTGGAGGTCAGATACCTTCTTAAGAAACACAAATACAAAAAAAGTCTAATTTAAAAGAGTGAACATAACTAATATTTGTTATAAAATAGTCTTTCTTAATTATAATAATTGCTATAACACAAACTCACCAGATAATGAAGTTTTGAGTGGCATAAAATGTAGCTTCCAGTAATAGATACAGAAATATGCAAATCAACTAAACCCAAGTATATGCTAATTGGCCAACACACCTCTCATTTAACCAACAGTGAGCTGTTCCACACTATCTGGAAATCAAATGGGTGACTGTGTAGGTGTAAATGCATCTCTAAATTAGTTTTCCAATAATAGACAAACAGAAACTTGGAAAAATAAACAAGCATAAGGGCAGAAGGATATTTTGTGTGTGATTTTAATAAGTATGATGTTTTTCATGTTTAGATGCTGTGGAATTTCATCATCCACACAAAGCATAACAAAAGTAAACTTTGACTAAGGTTTCCTACACACAATGAGCTTTTGTGTCACTACAAATAACTCATTCTCTTCTTAACTATGAACCACACTACTATAAGGGCAAGGCATCGAGTGCATGTGTTTTATCAAAAACCAATTATGTTTTGTCCTGGAGTCATTATCAATTCATGTGTTTATTCATACAATATCCACTAGATCTGTGCACACACATTTATTTTTATTTTTTCTAAAGTTTTATTAGAATAAGACAAGAGTTTAATCAATAGTATATTAAGAAATTATTGGGAAATATTAAGATAAATAAGAATAAGTGATAATATATTTCATCCATCTTAATATCGGCACTGCATTAAAAAAATCATTGAGCTTAAATTATTTTAGGAATATTTTGATAAAATTTCTCTAAATTATTAATAAGAAAACTGTAATTTAGAAACTTGTCTGCACTTACGTAGTTGTATCTGGATTTAAAAATATACATATTTTTAAACTTTTTTTATATGGCATATAAAACATTCAAATGGAATAGTAATAAGTTCTGATAATAAAATTCAAGATAAGGTGTTTCTAAAACAGTGGACAAAATTGACAAAGCCATAGACTTGTCTAAATTTTCTTCTCAATTTATCTAAGTTGTATCCTCAAGAATATAATAGATGTCTAAGAATCAATAAATGTATAAGTTATATGTATGCATGGCTTAATTATATTCTATATTATATTAAATAATAAAATTTTACTTCAATATATATGTTGATGTTTTCAGATATAAAGAAAATAGAAATGACAGATTATAGGCATGAAAATGTGGAACTTTCCTTTGTTCTGAGCTCTTCAAGTAGCGCTCTTACATTTCCCATGTTTTTATTCCCAGAGCAGAATCCAGGGGAAAATAGTACTGTACATGGGGATTGTTGTAAATGACTTGGCAGGAAAAACAAAAAACAGACACTGTTTTACTAGGGTTAAATATTTATGAATATTCTTTCTTTTGTCTTTTATTCATAATTTTGACTACCTCTTTACCAAAAGTTTTTGTTCTATGTTCAGTAATTCCAACTTTTTACAGAGAGGAAGCTTTAGAATTTGCAACCATGCAGATAGAACAGTTACTGGTATTAATTTCATTAATAAATATTCAGTAACAAATAAGCTCACTGAGCTGCGGATGCTATAAATAAGCACGGTATGAAATGTGGGCCTTGCTTAAATAGGATGGTAAAATTCTCTTCTGTTAGATCCCCTGTAGACACATACCTGGTATATCACAGATGCTTGCAATGGTAATTAACAACAATTGGTGCTAGTATATACAGAAATTTGAAAGCATCAAGTGATTTTTAAATGACACTTGCATTGTGAGAAGTGGACTAAAGAATGTACTTACTTTCATATTGCTTAAATATCAAGGGCAAACTGGTTGGCAGATGACACAGCAGATGTTAATTCCAGTCCTCTCTTCTTTCTTCCAATCCAGTATTTTCACAGAAATTGGAGGTTGGAGGGTGCTGAATTAGTTCGATCCATAGTTAGATTCTGTCTGTATCAGTTAGACATGAACGATTTTTTATAACAGAAATAGCTGTTTTAATAGGAATTGCAAAAAAAATAACTTGTATTTAAATATATATTGGAAATAATTTTTTCTGTTTTTTGGGGGAGGTGGGGATTGGAGAGGATCGCATAGATGTTAACTCTTCTTAATATATTGGATTAAGAATAAAATATTAGCACTTTAAATGGTATTCTCAGGTTAAGTCTGAAAACAAGGTCTCTTTGCTTACACAAATACCTTTAAAAGAGGGTAATTAGTGACCAGTGGCTAAGAAGACCTCTGTCTTGAGAGGTTATGCCTAAGCCTCTTGAAGATTCTCCATGTAAACAAGTCAGACCAGCGTCACTCATTAACCCTCCTTTGTTTACTTGGAAAAAGGTTCAAACTATTTAATGAGAGGATTACCCATACTTCAACTCTATTGAAAAAGATTAATTGATATTTTCCTGTTGGAGGTTTCACAACTTGCATTTGGCTTCCACTTTCCTATTGTTATTGATGCTGTGATCAACAGAGCAAAGTTGCTTAAAGGTTATCCAAATTTCACAGCTTAACAGTACCCAAACTAATTATACTCTTTCCTTAGTAATAGACATTGAATTCCAAGAACTGTTAACTTGATTGAAGAAATTGTTTAAAACTTTACTTGTCTGAACAGAAAATTTTATGACTAAAATCTGGATATTTTGGACAATATTGCTAACTATATTGTAAATGAAGTAGAGCACCTACTCAAAATGGATTATTAAAACCCAGAGCCAAATTTCTGTGAAAATGCAAAAATAATGTATTTTCCACTATAATATATATAGGAGATTTTAAAACTTAATTTCAATATCTTACCATCTTCATGATAACACAATATAAAAAAACAAGACTCCCACCATTTTGAGATACAATTCTGTGATAGAAATCTTTACAAAAAATTTTCCCAAAAAATGTGTGTATTATGGACATATGGCTGCATATTTGGATAACACCATTTGCATTTTTCAAACTTGCATTTTTTTAAGCACTAGCTTGGCTTTTGCTGTCAGAATGGCAAACTGCTAGAGTATTCATCTAAAATTCTTAGTTTAACTCTTTGTCACTTTAACATTTTATATAATGCTAATATGTTCACCTTTTCTTTAAAAAGGAACCTAATATGTTAGAGGCAGTAAAATAAGAAAGACTTTTTAAACCATAAAGTTTAATAATAGGAGGAGTCACATCAGAGTGTTTAAAAAAAAGGATAGTGTCAAAAATCCGATCTTAGAAAAAAAATGCTTTTAAAAATTACTGAGGGGAAAAAAGAGTGTTAAAATGATTTTATTTCAGATTAATTCCCTGGAAGGATTTGTGATTTTTATAGTTTTCTAGAGTTATTTTATAAAAGCAGTTTTAGTTCCTGAACATTTAAACATAACAGACTGGAATATAAAACACTAAAAACAATGATGATGATGAGAAAATAAAGATAAAAACAACCCTGACATCAGTAACTTGTGGAGATTATACTTTCAAGGGAAATGAAACTTCATTTTCTGCCTGCTTTCTAACATGCATTCTTACATTTGTTTATGAGGAAAATTTTCAATGTTAAGAATGGGACATAGTGTGCACGTGGCTGTGCCACATCATTTTAAGACATGCTTATTCCAATACCCTCCAACCTTAAAAAAAGTAATATTATTTAAGGGAATCAAGTACCCACTTATACTTGAATAATTTACCTGTCATATAATTTATACATATCAAAATTCTGTTATATAAAGAACATGTTTTCACTTGATTAATTTTCACATAAATTATACCTTCAAATTGACATTACCAATAATTTTTTAATTTTCAGGTAACTACCCTAAATGTCCATGTTATACATTCTATATATGTTAAACTATGCACTATTTTAAATTTTGCAATATTGTGCATATATTTGGACATATTGCAGACATATTTGGACATATTGTGGACATATTTGGAATATTTCAGTTTTTCTCTTAATTGACATACTATATGGCTACTTATATTCCCAAGTCACTTCAATCTGCTTCTTTTGAATTATGTTTTTGCAATGTGTTTATCTAATTATTACTTATTTATTAGTTTCAGCAGAAGTATTTAATTAATTAGCATCTGATGCAAAGATAAAAGTAAATACCAGCACATAGATTATGCCATTGAATAGGTACAAATTTTATTGGTCTTAATGCTGATAAATGCAGTTAACCTTATTGATTCAGTTGAGTACCTTAAAATAACATAATAAAAATATTTTACCACAAAGCAATATAATATGACCACTGTGTCAGCTATTTTAGTCTTCAAAAACCTAAATGCATAGCCTAACATTGAACGTATTGATTCCTTTAAATAGTCATCCTATAATAAATATGACATTATCACTCCAAGTCTGAGCAGTCATGTTAGGTGATTAGAGAGTAGCAATGTAATCAGAGGAAGTACTTTGAAAAATAATCTTTCTTTATTCTTCTTTGAAACACACAGAGAGAAGAACTATGGAATAGCAATAATTGCTGAACTGACTGTTACATAATCTGTGCTAAATGATGAAGTACTGATACTTAAGTGATCATCTATCACTTTAAATATCGAGAATGTCGGATATATTCAATTGCCACAGCTGAGATGATTCTTAGAGCTAACAATGATTTTAAAAAAATATCTGTAGGAAAATCTCTTTCAGAATTATTTGTTGAATCACTCAGCACATATATTTTCACCATTCAATACATGGCAGACAAAAATACCAAGCACCAGGTAAACAACACTGAATTAGAGGAGATTCTAGCTCACAGTCTAAAACTGAAGGACTTCTTTTAAGATCATTTGCACCAATGATTATCTATTCACATAAACTTGAAAAAAAAATTAAAGTCAAAACAGGATTATAGAACTAGTCAAAATTTCCAGTAGTTTAACTGCCCATGAGATCTTCAATCCAGCTTTCACATTGTCATAAAGAAATATAAAATCATAAGCTATCATTGGAAGATGATAAAACACGATATAGCCTGATAATATATTTTAAAACCAAACGTATTTAATCCAGCTATTAAAAGGCATAAGTTAAACAGAAGGAACACAAGACTTAAACAAAGCAAGAAGACAGCTGTCCAGAAATCATCAATTGCTAAAGCACACAGATTGTGATTAAATTTTAATGTGGCTTTTAAGCAAAGATTTTGCTTATCAGAGAGAAAGAATCATGGAGAAAATATTTTTATTGATTTCATCATTTTCAATGTAACTGATCCTTTAAGTAATTTTTCTTGCTTTCAGTACCACTTTTAAAAGTGATTGCTTATACTGGGCAAATCATTAGAGAGTATGTTCATTTAAAATTCTAAGCCAAATGCATAAATTGTTCTCCAGTGCAAAGTCACATCTGTTGAAAACAAAATACAGCATTCAATTCATTGACTAAAAACAAAACAACTGTAGAATAGTTGGATAGTCAAATCATGTAAATTAAATGGCATTGAAAATGATATTTCTTATTGATTTTTTTCAGGGGATCTATTGTTTGGAATTAATATGCATTGATTACCTTTTATGTAATCTAGACTAACAGTAAGGCAAATAGATCCCCTGAAGAAATGGACCCACTGGAAATCATCACACTAGATTTAGAGTCAGGGTGAAATTGATCACATCTTTTCTTTCTTCTTAAAAATAAATAGATTGCCACTTATATTAGGTTTCTAGCAAAAGGAGCATACAATATACTTCTGATAAAATTAATTATTAAAAATAAGAAATAATTGTAATTATACTTGGTATTCCAACGACACATAATTGAGAGGGTTAAAGTCAAAAGGCAAATCTACTACAGAGAAATAAGGGAAAAAAGGTAACTCATGAAAATAAAAGTGAGGCTAGTAGAGTAGAAGAAGGGAATGGGTTGGTGGGAGAGGGTATTGCAAGTACTGGGACATGAAATTGATCAAAGTATGTTATATGCTTGTAAGAGTATGTTACAATGAAAATCACCATTCTACATAATTATTATGCACCATTTTTTTTAAAAGGCAACACTCATTTGGCTTCCTGGATATTAATCAATGTTTATACTTAAAAAATATTTTACATTTAAGAAATAAGTGTTTATCGAATTATATAATATCATACATTTATTTATTAATTCAGTAAATGAATATTGAGTGCCAACTAAATGCCAGATATTAAGCTAGGTACCAGTGTATGCATACATATTTGTGTATTCTCATAATAATTGTATATACATAAATTTGCATATATGGTATAAGTATGGATTTAGACTTTTTCATTTATTGGATATTATTAAGCAGTTTATTAATCAATATGAAATTAACTCCATAAAACCTATATAATACAATAAATTTTTAAAAGACTACAAGCTTCCCTATTTTTTAGGAATGTAAGGCATACATTTTCAATAACATGAGCTATTAGTGTTGCAAAATATATGGTCTAAATTTTAATAACTATCCAGTTCTTGTATTATAAAAAATGACTCATATTTTATTACCCTATTTGCTCTTGTAGCCATTGTAAAATCTTCTCAATTGATTAATTTAGTGCAACCCAGAAGTCAAGCAGATAAAGGTGTTTTTATGTGTCCCAAACATCTGAAAATGTAGATAAAGATAGGGGTACAGATATGGGTGTCAGCTAATCAATTCACTTTTTCACTTTATAGCCATGTGACAACTAGACCAACTATTGGTAAATAAAAGAGCATGTTTTGCATACCTTACCTGTGTCCTAAATTAACAGAGTTCTTTGAAATTGCACAATCTTATATGAGCACCCACAAAGTTAAAAAAAATCTCCTTAAAGATAATACCTGTGTTGATTTATCCATACAGCTAGAATTTTATGAGGATTTAAGGTCATTAAGATAAAAATTTACTGATTATTATGTGAAATGCCATTTCTGATCAAATTATTTTGTTTACTGATTAACTTATTCTAATCAAGTCACATAAAATCCCAGATATTCTAGTACAAACCCCAATCATTATGTGACCTTACATTTGTTACTTTGTGGTTGGTATGGGAAGGGGAAATGAAGCAAAAACAATTTTTAGTAATATCTTAAATTTTGAAAAAAATGACAATCTGTTTTTAATTTGATCAAAAATAAAATTCTTGCTAACTAAAATTCTGTCATTGACATAAGTATCTTCATTATTACCAGTGATATTAGATATTTGAGATTTTGTAGTAATCATAGTTATATGGTATGGACCTTCATTTGGTCTTGAACACAAAAAAATAGTTCTTGCTTGTGATTTGGAAATTCCAATCCCAGATTTTTCACGTTATAAATGTTTAGTTTGCTCAGTTAGTGACAACATTTATTACTTAGACGAACATTCTTTTAAATATCTTTAACTTAAAAAAAGAATATTAATTTGGAAAATGTAAATTCTGCTTGCAAAAAAAATTCCCACAAATTAAGTAATTGTGAAAATGTTTGTGTACTTAAATTATAGAATGATCTTAATTAAATACAGTGCCAATTGAGCCTCTGTTACGTTGAAGATCTGCAGTGATCTCAGGTATGACAAAATATTCTTGCTCAATGAGTCACTGGACTCTGATGAGTGAACAGAACCCAGGATTCCCAGAGGCGGCAGTAAATCCACTCATCCTCCACAGCTTATAAGAATTCTGCCCACAATTCATTTTTTTTCACTTTTAAAATAATTTTTCAGTTCTAGATGGACACAATACCTTTATTTATTTATTGTTTATGTGGTGCTGAGGATTGAAATCAGTGCCTCACACATGCCAGGCGAATGCTCTAACACTGAACTACAGCCCCAGCCCCCACAATTCATTTTTTTAAAGAATTTTACTAATCTACTTTGGAAATAATAATACCACATCTTTGGTTTCCATAATATTTCTATCACTCATATTACCTCCTCTCCTTACCAGATCTCTTTCAAACATGATTTAAATATATATATATATATATATATATATATATATATATATATATTTTTTTTTTTTTTTTTTTTTTGCTTCTCCATCACATATTAAAATCAGGATTCTAGAATTGTTTTTTACTAAAAAGCAGAAACATTTCATTCCCTTCTGCTTTACCCAAATGAGGTAGTCATTTCTGCCATTATTTTAATTAAACTTCATTTTTGTCACAGGTTTCATTTAAAACAAACACACACATACTTGATGGTATTAATGAGACACATACAGGAGAAGGTAGAATTAGATAATTTCTTGGTGGAAACAAATTATTCCCTGTTAAAGGATTATAAATCCTTGTTGCCTGTAGTTCTTGAACTTAATGTTTCATTGACAAAGTGGTGCTTCAAATTCCCTTTATGAGTAAGATATTGGTAGAAGCAAAAAAAAAAATTTTGCTTTTGTTTTCCTACTTATTCAACCTAATCAGGATGAATCTCATCACATGATTCTTCAGAGCTTGGGGATGAAAGTGTGCTAGACAAAATAAAAATATATGCTTAGGTTAAGATCATTAAAAGTTTGTTGTTGTTGTTGTTTCCTCCTGGACACAATTTTTTTTTCTTGAGGTACTTTCTAGTATATGTACAATAAAATTTAGGCCCACCTTTTCATGAGGCTTTGACAATAATGATAATAATACCAAATGCTTTTGACCAGCTTCTATGTAGTATATGCTGTGCTAACATTAAATCACTTTATCCTCAAAACTTAGGGTTATCCAATTGCGACATCTGGAAAGTACATCATGTGCCATCTCTATTTTCAATATTAAGTGGTTGATTCATAAAAGCTAATATTTAGAAAAGAAGTAGAATAAACATCAGAGGATAGGAAAGGCAGCAGAATACAACAGACACTAGTATGGCAATATGTAAATCAATGGATGTGTATCTGCAATCTGTATATGGGGTAAAAATGGGAGCTCATAACCCACTTGAATCAAATTGTGAAATATGATATATCAAGAACTATGTAATGTTTTGAACAGCCAACAATAAAAAATTAAAAAAAAATAAATTAAAAAAAAATAAAAAATAAAAAACAAATAAACCCCCCCCCCAAAAAAAAAAGAATAAACATCAGAGCTTGAGCTTGGAATTTTGACATATTTGTGTAAGAACCTGAATTCCATTACTACATTCATGACCTACCTCAACTCCCTTAGTCTTCTTAAGCATCAACTACCTCATCTGAAAAACTGGCATGAAATCCAGGTATGACGGCATGTGCCTATAGTCCCAGATACTCAGAAGGCTGAGACAGGAGGGTCATGAGTTTAGGCCAACTAGGGCTGCAAAGTGAGACCCTGTTTCCTATAAGAGAAATCTGAGGTCTAGGGGTGTAGCTCAGTGACAGAGTTCAGGCTTAGCGTGCTTAAGATCCTGGGTTCAATCTCCAACACTGCCATAATAATAAACAAACAAAAAGGGACAGAAAAATATCTCACAAAGTTGTTGAAGAATTCAGCGACATCATGTACTAAAAAATAATTTCATGTGTCAATGTGTCATGGGGTAAGAAGTGACTATATGAAAACTGTTATTAATATTAAAATATGACACGAAGTGACGGAAACACATGCCATTCTATAATGTTTTATCCTAACCCTTTTCACACCTATAAATCTTTTTGTTCATGGCTGATTACCTGCCAGGAGGAATGCAATGGATAGCTTGAAGGGAAGTCAGACACTTCAGTGTAACCTGGAGAAGAGCTATGATAAAAATGAACTATTAGAAAATTCATATATTGACACACTGTGGTTCCCAAGACCTTGCTGCAGAGTTCTGCATTTCCCCAACCACCATGGTGCGATTGTTCAGATGAGGGTTTAAATACAATTTCCTTCTTCACTGTTTTACTTCTTGTTGGTATTTGGCATAATCTTCACTCTCAATGTGGAGACCTCCATTGGGAAAGT
Source organism: Marmota monax (assembly GCF_021218885.2). NCBI lineage: Eukaryota > Metazoa > Chordata > Mammalia > Rodentia > Sciuridae > Marmota > Marmota monax. The sequence goes on along the minus strand of NW_026694099.1, from coordinate 6,906,370 downwards.
GCGTGAAGTTCCTTTCTACCATTCCATTACGCATGTTAGATTCACAGAAGTTCTCTGGTCCCTCTCTCCCAAGATTCATGTTTGTAGATCTACAAACTACTTTAAGTGTTACTAATATTATTTTTACATGCCTTTCAGAAAGATTTGAGTATATATATATAATATAGCATTATATATATGTATATATATACATATATACACACATCTTTTTTATTTTTGGCTAGGATCTTAATCTTTTTCTTTTTTCCTCATTATAAAGGTCATTGGGGAAAAAAAAACAGCAGGTCTAAGCTTTAAATAGGATTTGAATACATTTTTGAAAGCTAATACTTTATGTTGTGCTAAATGATAGTGCTCTTTAACACTGGATGTGTTACATTGTAAATAAGGTTAAAATGACAAAGAATCAAGAGTTTTAGGAATACCAGGGTCTTGTTACACTCATTTTAGGTCAGATATTGTTTTATGAGAGAACACAGTAGTTTAATGGGCATTTGTCAATTTAAATTAAATTATAACTTTGGAGACAGTAACTCTCAAACTTAAAACAGTCATATGATATTATGAATTACATATTACACACATTAAGAGATCTTAAAGCAAGGAAACCAAAGATAGAAAATATTGGTTCACATTTCAAACCACAATAAGTGTGATATAGCCTCAATTTAATAAAAATGTATAATGCAACTTGCCTTGAGTTAAATGTCTTGCAATTGCTCTTGGAATGGGCTCTTGTTTTCCCATTATTGCCACTTTAATTGACTTACTGACTAGTTTTCCCATTTAAAGATCACTCTGTAGCACTGGGTATTCTTGATCTGAGTGATATCTTCTGCTCCTTCCTGGTCCAACAACACAACAGTTTACATATTTCTGAACTTGATCTGAAAACTGATTTAAAAATCCATATGGAAAATCCAATTTCTCTGAAAATATATACACACAAGTCTGCTCAGAGGTGGCTAAAATAAAATAAATTTCATTTTAGGAGACAGGAAGGAAGCTGAGACAAGAATGTGAAGATTCTGAAGCAAATGGGTACTTGCCCTAACCAAGATTGAAACCCACCTCTCCCCAGAGAATATTAGAAGAGGGCATGGAAGACAAGCATTGGAAAAGTGGAATGTTTGTGCTTTTCTTGCTAGTGGACTGCATTAAATATTCAGCAAAAGAGGGGATCAGTTTACATGACTCTTCTTGTTTCTCATGTATCGACTGACAGGTGCTGTAAACATACATAGGCAAACATGGTCCTGTGCTTGCAGTGCTCTGGCGTCTCAGGGAAGCCAGACTGCAGCCTCCCGCAGTGATCAACTCAGGATTCAGCAGACACACTATGCTCAGATTGGAGAGGGAACTTGGTTTCCAACTTGGAGTCTCCAGGAGATCCCTTCAGAGAGGCAGTGTCCTTCCAGCAACATGGTACTAAGGTAGAACAATCTTGCTTTGATTCTGGGGACTTGACTGAAACCCTCAGTAGAGCTTTTGAAACACTAGTAGCAGGAAGAATCTTGTCTTATGGATGCCTTGCTTTGCTGGTGGCAAACCACCAATCCTCATTTCCAGGATTTCCCTGAGGGTGGAATCACAGCAATCAGGGAGATAGAACTGACCTCAGTTTGGAGATCAGAACCCGTATTTAAAACATCCACTCATTCATGTTTTAGAGATGTCATGTAAATAAATTATGACTGTTTACACTGAAGACTGAGAGTCTCCTTTTTCCACACTATAGGCAGCGACTTGGCTGAGACTGTATCATTCTGTGATACTATCGAACACTACCTTTTTTCTCACTTGAATTGTACTTTTGGCTGTCACTTGCGCTTTTGAATAAAGGTTTACATTAGTGGAGGATATCATAATAGCATATCTCCTTTTCCTGAGTTGATATACAAATCAAAAAGAAAGGATAAGGCCAAGACTCCCTTTGTCCTTGGAAAAGTGTGCCATCTGCATTTAGCTTATGATATTCGGCTGGGAACAAAATTCTAGCATAAGGATGTCGTTAATACAGCCCTCAAGTTAAACTGTAAATTCAAAGTACTTTAAATGCCTTATAGTCAAAGCCAGTAAAATCGACCCTGTATATTTTTATTTCATCTCTGTTGGATCATATGATATTTAATAATTGGTTCTGGCACCTCGTTGCAAATTATTATAACTTTGAGATTCAACAGTCCTATTGAACATATGGGCAGCACAGGCTCTGAACATATATATGATACAGCCTCTCAAGAGGACCTTCTGTCTTGTTTTCCTTAGCTTGGAAGGGTCAGGTAAATTTTGTTGTGTCGTCATGTGCTAAGATTCCTCAATCTCTGTTTTGCAGGGTAAATGCTTAATGGAACTGATTTTTTTCCCCCTTAACTGTGAAAACTTCCTTTACAAAGCCAAAAGAGAAATTCATGCATCTGGGATGCAGTTCTCTTGGGCTCTTACTAAAGCAGTTATAAAGCTATTCCAGCATCAGTGCACAAGTATTCATCAACCCAGAATAGGTTCTATTACTTAATGCCATATTGTGTGCTGGTTTTGCTGCAAGCTGAAAGAATTTCTGAAGTCAGAAGACCTTCCCCTGCTATTGAAAATGTATTATAATTCTTCATTAATCCTAGAGAAGATGGAAAGTTGGTGATAAAATACAGTCGACCCCAAGAAACCTTTCATGTAGTTAGATATTCTCCCTTCAACATTTTTTTTCCAGCTCTACTTACAATAACACCCTGAGACAATATGAGGAAAAGCATTTCCACCCCACAGCCTATTAAGGTTATTTTCAATATCCCTGCTGCTTTGCCTGTATATCTAGCCCATGTGCCTTGATTTGCTCTTGTATTATTTCACATTAATTGCCATATTGTTTATTGCCACATTTCAAACATACCATAATATGGGCACAGTGGCAATAATTATAGAGTAAGTTATTCTTCAAAAGAGATGTCAAGATGGACAGTGGTGGGTGGGGTGGGCAGAAGGTTATGATTTATATCTTATGTTGACACTGTAGAACAGAGCTGGTTCAATTTCTCTTGATTTCACCATAATAACTAATACGAATCTCTCTTTGTCTGTTATATAATTAGTTATTACTAAGACTACTAAACTAAAAAGTTCATGGGGTGGGTGGCAATGGTTAAAGGAATTTTTCAAGCATCAGTTTTTCCATTGCTACTTTACTGTTACATCTTTTAAAAATGGTATACTGGTGGGAAAGAAATTCATATGACTATATGCATGTCTATAATTCTTACTCATTACAAAAGTAAATATCCTACATTTTCTTTATTAATTTTTGCACAAAAATACTTTTTTATATCTATGCTTATGTACCTCCGTATTCGCTGTAGATGTCTATAAATGGCATCTGAGGCTCTGTAATGTGATTTTTCCGCCTTTTTTTTCTTTATGGTTACGAAAATTGACTTTTCAGTGGACCATCCTACCCTCATACATGAAGCTGATGTTGAAAAGCTTCCTCACAATTAGGTTGCCATTTAGCCCAGACAAATACCAAGAATCATCCTGACTGCTGAACTGCAAGTTGGAGTCATGACTGACCCCAGCTGAGGATCCTGAAACTGAGGTCGGGTTCTGCCCCCAGAGTTGAAAATATCTTGTGCTACAGCCGATGTGCTTCGCATCTAGCACTGCTTGCTTGGCATCCCGTAAACCAGTAGGTGGAGTGCTTGCTAACAGTAATTGAAGATAGAGAACTTGAACTTAAAATAAGTGGAAGCCACTTTTCTTGTTATAAACTGCTAAAACCGTATTTACACTGAACTCTTTCTATGGATATAATTAGTTGAAAAAAAATGTTACAAGGGCAGGGTTGAGATGAATGCAGGCCTATGGTTACATGGTAGAACACAGAGGCAAATTGTGCCCAAGAAGATCAACACACCATATGGTATAAACCTTATGAAAAAGGACACTTTCTCAAACATTCAGCTGAATTTGATTTGGTAAATAGACCTTATTCTCTCTTTTAAAAAATTCAGTATTTATGCTGTTCAGAGGATAATCTAGCTTTGATGAACCGTACATGAAAAGGCTTGTATGATAGAAGATTAATTACATACATGTGTTGATAGTCATAGTAAATTTAGCACCTTTGAAAAGAAAAGTTGCAAGAGATGCCTCCAAAATAAAGTGTAACTTTCCCCTCAGAGTGCCTTGTTTTCCTCCAAAAGAAGGCTTTCAAGTATATTTAAAAGCTGCAGCTTGAGACTTGCTAACTACATCACTCTAAATCTATCTATATCACACCTAAAGATGTTAAAGCAACATTTAGAACTCCAGGAGAAAACAAGCAACAGAATTTAGAAAGCAGGAACCACATGGAAATAAGAAAAGTCTTCAGTCGTTTTTTAAGAATGTGAGTTATATGATGTGAAGTAGATGAAAATGTAAGAGTTTAAAAAAGAATCTCTGGTTCCATATCAGGAATACTTACATCTCTGATTCTGTGGCGTGCTAGTACTGCAGATCTGTGCAGCTTGGAAAAACCATTTCGTCTGAAAGGACCCAGAGCAAGGAACTGTACAGGATACAAGGACAAACACTAACAAAATACTGGCCACTTCTCCTTTAATTAACTTTGTAATTATTTAAAAAATATCACTTAAAAATAATTTCTATCACGGCACAAGTTGATCCCCACCCCCCAATTGTAATATCATGTTCTTAGTTCCTACTAAATTTGGGGTACATCGGTTTGTGAATCTGCATTATGTATATAGGGTAAAAATGGGAGTTCATAATCTGCTTGAAACAAATGTATGAAATATGATATGTCAAGAACTTTGTAATGTTTTGAACAACTAATAAAAATAAATAAATAAATAAATAAATAAATTTGGGGTACATTTGAGTTTCAAATATGTGCCTTTTTTCACTTTGGGGTAGAAGTGGAAGAATAGAGGAGAGGAGTTCACACTGTTAAACCCAATTAATCAGCCAAAACTTTATGTGATAAATAACTCTTAAAAGCTTTCGGTAGCTTTTCTCAAACCAAGCAACTGCTTGTCACTCTGCTTTTTCAAGCAATATCAAAAGCAAAATGGAACCTCCCTTGGGTCGCTCCCCCCACAAAGTCAAAAGAATCAGTATTGCTAATTTTTTTAAAACATCCAAATGTTATATTTTCTATTTCTTATCTAAAGGGAAAAAAAATATTCATTTTCATGAAAGCTCTTAAGAAAAACATAGAACTTGATTAGTAGATAAAAGTGGCAAACTATGAATAGAATGTAGATACCTTGGCCAAGAAAAAGAACCATTGGAAATGTATTATTAACTTATTTATTAAATGGAGAAATAATATGAATAACTAGCATATTCTAATTCCAGGGCAAATTGCATGAGCATGGGCTGGCATACAAAAGAACTGCAAAGGTGTTCTTTAAGGATGCTACTCTTATCTAAATCTTCCTTCACTCTCATTTATTTCATCAGGCTCTGCAAGAATCATTGTTTGTGTGCACACTTGGTACATTTTTGTACCCTCTCATTTGAAAAAAAAAAATCAGTTCACTTGATTTTTTTGTCAGTTGTCATTCCCTTTACCTTGTTTTGCTTGCTCCAGTGTGTCACTTCCCTCAGATATCGAACCATGTCATTCCCAGCCAATGTTCATCCCTTGATAGTGAGTAGGCAATAGACTTTACTGAGAAATAGAAAAGTGTTAGCCACTGATCTCACCAAGATTACATTCTCTCTAATAGAAGCTGTTGATAGATCCTGAACAGCTCCACACTTAGGGTGTTGACTTGTAGAATGAAATCCTCTGCACACAAGCACAGCAAAATATTTTGGTGAAAAGTAATTATCAGAAATAGTGACACTAGTAAATTAGTTAACTACGTTTCAGCATGAAGCTTGAGTTACCCTTGCCCATTCTTGTTCCAGACCCATTGGAAATCAGCAATTCAGCTTAATGATGTCACAACACTTGCCAGGCTACGGGCACTGAAGAGAAGACACAGGATGGCTCTCATTGCTGAGATTCCCCTCCCCTCTCTACGCACAAACAGCCCATCTGTCTCACTCATACGGAAACTTATCTTTGAAACATCATTCTATTATTATCATGGTCTTTCTTTAAAATTGGTCCTTAACTTCAGATTGTGTTTTGGAAATCAGGTTTTCAAATTCTCCCAGATCTTGTTGGCCAATTTAAAATGTTGATAGTAATATGCCCTGAAAACAGCTCATCTCACTAAAGAGCTCAGATGCTGTGTATTCCTATTCACTTACTGGAGGGTAACCTTTTGTGAAATAATACAGATAGCCTACTTTTTAAAAAATCACAACAAAGAATTCAACCCCTCCCAACCTCTAATATTTTTCAAAGTGTGAATTGAAGAGGACTTAGAGACAGATGGGTCTGGATGATCAAGTTACCTGTTATAGCAGCACATCTGCCGGGGCAGTCAATCACTGTGATGGCTCTGACAGGTCGATGGAGCCTGAGCAAGAACGGCTAATGCAGACAGAAGAACGGCTGGGGAAGGGCAGACCTCCTGCCTGTCTCCTGGGTTTGACTGGTCTGAAAGCTGTACTTGAATTTGCTCTGGTTAAAAATTTGTCTGTCTGTTGAGCAATGATATTAGATGAAAGATTTGGGCTCCTAATTTTTTTAAAGCCAACATATTGAACAAATATGATTGAGGATGATTTGGTTAGCACTTTCAAGCTGTCAGTCAATATTTGGTAGTATTTGGGGGATGTAGTAGAGAGTGTGGGGTGAATAAGATTAAAGAAGAGAAGAAGTGGGAAGTAGTTTCAAATCCACATTTTCCCCAACAGTGTCAATAGGAAGACATGCATAAAGCACTGGTTCTAAGATGCCATCTCTGAGAGTCTACACAATAAAAATTAGCATTGAATAGAACAAAGACAATCTTTAGAACATCAAGATACAAAATTAATTACGTTTATGGACCTGCCACTTTAGTTTTTCTCTGTATTGGATGTATTTCTGCCTCCTTCACTCACAAAGTAAATCATATTTATCAATCCTAATAGATCCAAATATTTGGCAATAGTGCACAGTAAAAAATATGGAACAAGTGTTTTCAAGATTTCACAAACAATTGAAAAGATGTGTTTCAACTAAGTGCAACATCACTTGCATGACTTATATGACACATTTGTAAAAATGCAGATGTTGGAAGACAATGGAACCTCAAACTATCTTGATTCCTTCTAATGCCTAATGAATCAGTTATTAAAATTGTCTGACTCTAAAGCAGCAACAAAAAAAATTCCTAAATAGTAGGTAAGAGCAAGAACTACAGCAAGTAAAATGTATGGTTAGTTAAATTTATGTATTTATGTATATATAATATATATTTATATTTGTATGTATATATGCATATTTGTATTTGTGATCAGAATATATGTATTTGTGGTTAGAATACATGCATTACTTTGAGAAGTAACAGAAAAAATATTCTATAAGATAAGCATTATTATTACCCCACTGTAGAACTACAGTGAGCAAACATTGCTGAAAAGAGGGCAAAATGTTAATACATGCAGAACTGCTGTTAGTAGCGATTTTCTCCACAATGCCAAACTGATGGGGATTCGTGAAAGAGCCATTAAACAGATGCGTTGCTTTTCAATACATTCTTCAAGTATTTTTGCTCCCTCATCCACATTTTTAGTAAATGATGCTAAATGTTTTCAAAATATTACTATATTGGCTTTTTTTTACTTGAATTTTTTAAGTGGACTCATATTTAGCAGCAGATGGTTTGAGACACCAGAACTGAAATGGAGTCAGTTATTTAGGTTCAGACGACAAAATCTCATACCTCAGTTTACGGGATGGTAGAGATCAGAGAGGAAATCATCATTTTCTTAAAAAAAAATCAGCACAAACTCAGAAATAGAACTTTTCCTAAATTAGAATTCTATTTCATTACAGAAATAAGTTCATATTTCAATAGTTGCTGATAAAATGTTGGGTCTAAATCTTTTTTATAGCTTTTAAAGGGTGATGTTTTCAGTTACATTTTTATTAAAAAAAATCATTGTTTAGAAAACCATTTTCTAGTAACAGTTTTGATATTGATTTGGCTTTTAAAATATTCTGAAGGTAAGTGTAGCACATTAGATGACCCCTGCATAGCACACAAACTAGTTGCAGTACCTTAAGCAAACATCATCACACATAGTCTGCACTGTAGTCAATTAACAGGGTGGGTATTTTTTATTTTTATTTTATGGAGTGGAAAACATAAAGCTTATAATTATTTGCTACCAGTAAACAGAGAATTGTGGATTAATTAGGGGAGTTTTCCAATCCCATTTAAACATAATTAACTAAAATTTTATTAAGATTTTGCCTCAAATATTCTGTACCCAAATTCTTTTTTTTCCATCAACAGTACTGACAAAGCAGGAAGAAAAAAAAAATGAGTTGGGAATGGCTTCAGTTTTTAGTGTAGGTCAGAACATTCTGGCAATTGAGACTCATGTTGCTCAGAATCATCCTGCTCTTCAGGGAAATAAACATAAGTGTTTTACAGGAATAGAATTCTCTGACTAGAGCTGGGGTGGGGGGGGCACAATGGGGAGGAACAAACTACAACCATAAAAAACAAAATTTTGAGAGGGCCCTGAAACAGAACTTCAATTATGAAAATCATTTGTAAAATGATAGCTCTGATGTTGGCTATATGCCTATAATATAGAAAATAGAATTAGGGGTTTCCAGAGTAAGGTCTAATCCTTTCAGGGTCACTGTCATTTGTATCAGGCAAAGACAGTGTTTTTAAAATGAGCTCATGCTCCACAAGGTCAAGGTTAAAGTAGAAATGTGGAAATCTGCAGCTCCCAGTCACCAATACACATGA